>NW_024068172.1:0-220111 GCF_009389715.1 Phoenix dactylifera
AGGTCGATAGATTCCATGTAAGTGCATACCCTACTCCTACAGTGAACTTACTGCAGCCAATCTACACTACAAGGACCCATATGACTAGAGACCATGTATACGTGTAGTCAAACTACAATAACCTCACTGTGAGTAGCTGAAGCACCGCAGGTCAAAGGACCAGTCATACTACTGCAACATCAAGCAAGTCACTGACGAGTGGATAGACATCCAAGTGACTTCTTGTCTTGGTCACGCTCAGTACCCTTATTCTCTAACAAGCACCTGCACTATCACTTCAGTGTCCCTACACTGTGGACTCAAGTCTCGTCCATCCAGAAGAAAAGTGATCTGTGCACTGATCGGATCGATCACCGTCCTCATGATGATCCATTGATCAGGAGCATTTAGAAATTAATCACCAATGATACATGGCTCAAATTCTCAACTCTTGAGAATATGCATCATCATCTTATTAATTTCTTGGACGATTCATAGACACATAAATAATATGAATGAAAAGATGCCTTTTATTTATTCAATAATAAATAGTCAAGTACAAAATTATGTCTCTAGAATTAACAATGTGTCAGCCAGATTGGCTTCTAGGGCATACATCTAACAATCTCCCACTTGCGCTAAAGCCAATCAGCCATAAACCTAAGCCCCATCTTCTCAAGATGCGTTTTAGTTTTCTGCCGACTTAGCTGCTTAGTGAATGGGTCTGCCACATTTTCTGTGGAGTCTACTCTCTAATCCTCTACTTATTTTTTTTCGAGGTAGTCGCTTATTAGGTTAAACTGCCGCTCTATGTGCTTCGATTTCTGGTGAGACCTCTGGCTCCTTAGCTAGTGCTATGGTGCAGTAGAGTGTTATGACATCTGATGACATTACACCTAACTATGCAATGAACCTTTTAAACCAAAAGATTTCCACTGCACCCTTAGAGACGGCTTAACATTCAGCTTCTAAGGTAGAATCTATAATGATCGGTTGTTTGGAATTCTTCCAATTTACTGAACCACCATTGCACATATTCTGATGTAGACTTTCTATCATCAATATGTGTGCATCCTTCTACCTTCAACTCTGATCTTCTTCCAAAGACCAAGAACATGTCCTTAGTTCTTCTCAAGTACTTAAGACTGTTCTTCACAGCTATCCAGTGCTTCTTGCCTTGGATCTGATTGACATATGCTCGTGACATTCACAGCATGTACTATATCAAGTCATGTACATAGCATGGCATACATGAGGCTCCCTATTGCTGATGCATAGGAGATCTTGCTCATGCGTTGAATCTCTTCAGATGTGTTGGGGCACATTTTTTTGGAGAGATTAATTCCATGCCTTAGGGGTAAGAGACCCCTTTTAGAGTTTTTCCATGCCGAACATTTTCAGCACTTCCTCTATGTACATCTTCTGTGATAGGTCAAGCATCCTTTTAGATCTATCTCTATATACCTTTATTCCCAAAATATAGGATGCTTTTCCAAGGTCTTTCATGGAGAACCTATTTGACAATCTGACCTTGACCGAGGTTAGCATGGGAATATCATTCCCTATCAGGAGGATGTCGTTCACGTACAGTACGAGAAATACGACAGCGCTCCCACTAACCCTTTTGTAAACACACGGTTCCTCTTCGTTTTTGATGAAATCAAACGTTTTGATTGCGTCATTGAAACGAGTGTTCCAACTCCGAGATGCTTGCTTTAGTCCATAGATGGACCTTTGCAGCTTGCAGACCTTGTGATCTCCATCACTTGAAGTGAAATCTAAAGGCTGTTCTATATAGATATCTTCATCAAGATATCCATTCAGGAAAGCAGTTTTCACATCCATCTGCCAGATTTCATAATCATGAAATGCTGCAATGGCAAGCAATGTTCGGATGGGATTTTAGCATGGCTACAGGTGAAAAGGTCTCCTGATAGTCAATGCCCTCGCGCTGACTATACCCTTTCGTCACAAGCCTTGCCATATAGGTCTCTATCTCTCCATCCGAACCTATCTTCCTTTTGTAGATCCATTTGCATCCAATAGGTACAACACCTTCTGGTGGATCTACTAAGGTCCAGACTTGGTTGGAATGCATGGAGTCTAACTCTGACTTCATAGCTTCCAACCATTTCTCAAAATCGATATCAGATATCGCCCCATCGTAGGTTTTGGAATCCCGCGTGTGATCCCTATCTCCCACTAGGAACATTTCCTCGGTATCCTCTTCTAGTATACCTAAGTATCTATCGGGAGGATGGGAGACCCTACTAGATCTGCGAGGTGGTTGAGGGACATCGTGTACTGGCTCTGTATGAATGGGTTCGATAGGATCCATGACTCGTTGCTTTTCAGAGACTTTCTCTTCAAGCTCAATTTTTCTCCCACTGCCTCTATCAAGGATAAACTGTTTTTCCAAGAAGATGGCATGACGGCTCACAAACACATTGTGATCCTCTGAGACGTAAAAATTGTATCCTAATGACTCTTTAGGATATCATATAAAACGAGCACTTATGGTCCTAGCCTCTAGCTTGTCCGCCTGTAGTCTCTTGACGTGGGCCGGACATCCCCAAATCTTGAGATGACCAAGACTTGGTTTCTTACCATGTCATATCTCATATGGTGCGGTAGGAATGGACTTTTAGAGGGAACTCTATTCAACAAGTAAATAGCTGAAAATAGGGCATCTATCTAAAGAAACAAGGATAAATCAGTGAAGCTCATCATGGACTGGACCATATCAATAGAGTCCGATTCCTCCTCTCTGACACTCCATTGAGCTGAGGTGTTCCAGGAGGAGTCTATTATGAAACTATACCATTCTCCTTGAGATAATCACGGAACTCTCCATTAAGGTATTCACTTCCTCGATCTGATCGAAGAACCTTAATGAGTTTTGTGCTTATTTTTCTACTTCATATCTAAGCTTTTTGAACCTTTCAAAAGTTTTATATTTGTGTCTCATACACATCCATACCGTGAGTAATCATCGGTAAATGAAGTAAAAAATTATAACCCCTAGCCTGCACATCGAATGGGCCACACACATCAGTGTGTACTAGGATAAGTATTTCAGTGGACCTCCCTGTGTCCTACAAAGGATAACTTGGCCATCTTTCCTTGAAGGCAGAATTCACAAATCAAATATGACTCGAAAGTCAATGAGCCCAAAGCTCATGTTTCTCCAATTTGTTTATTTTGTCTTCTCCTATATGGCCAAGCCTGAGGTGCCATAAATACTTTAGATTTATCTCATTTTTGGATCTATTAGATCTTATGGTATTCACTATTTGCTCAGATATATTCACAGATACATCCATATGTATGTGATAGAGACTGTCAATCATAAAACTATGTTGAATCAATTTAATTTTCAAATAAAAATTTTTCTATGCTAAATAAAATACAGAAATCAAATTTCTGCTAGCAATAGGTAACAGTCCCTAAGTATCCTGAGCATATCTGACAAACCTTCTGAAGGTCTGTCACCCTTCATGTTCTTTATACTTCCCATGTATGTAGGACAGTTCCTCTTCCAATGGCCGTCCATGATGCAATGGAAACACCTTTCCTTGCAATTGGCCTTTTTCTTGGAACTTCCTTACTTGGTGTTTTCTTAGTACTCTGCTTCATCGCAGGCTTCTTCTTCTTCCAAATAGACTCTCTCTTGAAAGTAGAAACCAACTTGACAGCGAAAACGATGCCCCTTGAACTTCTTCAAGGTCCCTAAGTTAGTTACCAATTTATTTGATAATTCTATTTTGGTGCATACAGTCTTGTTCATATGGTAATTTACTATAAACTGTTCATATGAAGCTAGAAGGGATTGTGGGATCAAATCCGTTTGCAATTCCTTGTGCATGGTCATGTCGAGCTTCTCAAGCATCTTCAAGTCCTTTATCATGGTCAAACCATGATCGTGGACAGACTGCCCATCGTGCATCTTGGCTTTGAAGAGCCTCTTGGATACTTCAAATCGAGCTGCGTGACTCTGATCACCATACAACTCTTGCAGGTGATTTAATATGTCCCTGGCAGTCTTCATGTTCTCATGCTGGCATTGTAATGCATTGGACATGGATGCCATTGTGCAGCACCTAACTTTATTGTCATTGTTCGTCCACTTAACAAGCGTCTTGTGCTGATCAATGATCGGACGGATTGGTAACATGGGGATTCCATGGTCTAGCATATACCCGAATTTCTCACAATTCAAAACTATTTTTGAAATTTGCTGAGCCAATCTTTATAATTGGGTTTGGTCAAACGGTTGTTCTATAGGATATGAGTTAAGAGTCTAGAAGCTGACTTTATAATCCTCAGAGAGTAAAGATTCTAGTTAGACTTTTGTACTTGATCCTAATCTGTTCTAAGGTCTTTTAGAACAAATGTAACTCCCACTATTTTTTCGAATTCCTCACACTCCCCTGGTAGGAAAACGGAAATCCCACACGACTAGGGTTTCTAGTGGGTACTGCGGTCCCACCAATTTACATGGCACCTCACCTAACAGTTATTGGTGACACATAGATGGATGAGTATACAACTCTTGTACAATGCTTCTCAAGCATGTTGCAGTGCAACTTGGTCTCTAAGCCATGAAGACCTCACCTAACAGTTATTGGTCCCATTTCTTAGTTAAGTCAGACCCACCGTATAACCGTAAAAATAAAGTCGTCATTGGGACCTCACCTAACAGTTATTGGTGCCCAACCCCACCTTTACCCTACAACATCTCATGTCTATAGAGAGGTCCAGCCCCCCGATGCAACTTGACCACTGTGTCCAGCCGAGACAAATCAACATCAGAAAGGCCTTAGCAGCTCTACTACAGTGGAAGACCTATTGACTTAATATTGGTTAATCAGGTCTTGGTATTTGCAACTTGAGCTCTTCATAAGAGGTAATCGAACAATTGGCCAGGTAAGCAGGTGGGAGGCTCCTCTTACTCAGAGAGTAAGGTCCTAATTAAGTAACCACCTTTCATGCTTTCCTAGACACCAATTAGATCAATTAATCTAATATGACTTGCTCATGTTGGTTCACTCTCGACTTGATTGAGGAGGTTTTAATTTAGGTCTCAATTGGATTTGTTACATCACATGTAAACCTATCTACCCGGCTTTCATTCACATCACATGCAAACGGCACATTGCAGGCAGTTATAATCGCAGCAATAATTAAAGCTAAACTTTAAATGGGTGATGATCATGGATTCTAATTAGGTCGTATTACAAGCACATGCACGTCAATCGATCAATTCGTCTTCAACTCTTGAATTGGTTCCAAGCCTCCTTGATTCGACCCTTGACCAACTCTTGATCTAATCGCCATCAACCGCTTAGACCCCTATTCATCTCATGCCTTGTCTTCAACTTGATCGTTGACGTACATCACATCACAGAAATACAACCAGATATAAAATAAAAATAATAATAAATTACATCTTCTTTTAGGAGGCACGCAGGCCTCTCAAAACATCAAATAAGATGCATGCTAGCATCTGAAAAATTACATGACATCACAGATCACATCGCAGGTCATTACATTTGATACTAAAAGGGTTTGAATCCTATGATCATCACCACATGCAGCAATTATAATTTTCAGATCTGAAAACTAATTGATTATCTTATGACATAGGTTGCTGATCATGCTAATCATGATTCTAAACTTTGTAATCCCATTAACAATGCAATTAGAATCATCATCTTATCACATAAAAATCAGCATGCAAAAATCAGCACCCTAGAAAAAATCTGCATGCAGAAAATTTTCAGCATGCATAATCTTTCAATTTTCAGATCTAATAAGCCTACTAATAATTAATCCTTATCTTAATTTACGAAGCCTAGGCTCTGATACCACTGTTAGAAAACCCCGATCATGCCGCTGAAATTTTAAAAAAAATTCAGATGCAGCAGAAGAGGCATGCGCGGGATCAACCGTTCATCGCATGAACGTTGTTCAAAAAATCGTTCGTAGATAGATAAGGATTAAAAACTTTTAAAACCTTTAGGAAGATTAGATCTTCACCTTTGTGCGGGTAGATGATCACCGCAAACTGAAGTTCGTGGTTTAGGATGAAGATTCGCTTGAAGCCGTTCAAGTGCCCGGCCTCTACGGGTATCCACACGAAGCAGAAAACCGATCCAAGCTTTCTATCTCCCCGGGGTGCTAGCTCCCTTGCAGAGATAACTTTGATGGCTGATATCCTCCCTTTCAATCAATCCTTGATTGTGCTTGGGAGGAGGAAGAAGAAGGATGAAGAGAAGAAGAGGAACGAAGCCCTGCAGCCTTCTTTTTCTTCCTTGCTTTGGAACCAAACGGTGGAGGAAGAAGGAGGCCACCAAGATCCTTTTCTTCCCTTTGTTGTTGGTGGCTGAAAAGAGAGGAGAGGAGGGTGGCCACATGATGGAGAGGAGGAGGGCTTCTCATATCATTAGGGCACCTCCTTTCAAAGCCTTATAAAGGCATCTAGGGCTCCTATTTGGTTTAGTCCAAATCATGAATCAATTAGGTTCAATCTATGCTTGTCCTAATCCAATTAGAACTTGAATGAACCATGACTCAATTGAACTCTTCAATCCTAATCCAATTAGGAGTCATGTTGATTCATTAGATTAATAATTAATTAGGACTTAAGAAATCCTAATCCAATTAGGATTTGTTTAATTCTAGTTCTAATCCAATTAGGACTCTAATTTGAATTCGAGTCCTAATCCGATTAGGACTCTAGAAATCCTACTCCAAGTAGGAATCCAAATTTAATTCAAAACTCCTAATCTAATTAGGATTATAGGAATCCTACTCCAAGTAGAAATCCTAGTCCTACCCCTAATAGAATTCCCAGTCCAAGTAGGAATCCCAGTCCAAGTAGGATTCCTGTCCTAATCCAATTAGGACTCTATGAATCCTACTCCAAGTAGGACTCCTAGTCCTACTCCAAATAGGATTCCCAGTCCAAGTAGGAATCCCAGTCCAAGTAGGATTTCTAGTCCTAATCCAATTAGGACTCTATGAATCCTACTCTAAGTAGGACTCTTGTTTTAAGTCCAATTAATCAATTCCCTTTGTTCCTTCTTCAACTTATTATCAATCAAATTGATTACTTGTGATTCCTAATCACGATTCAACCATCGGATCGGTCATTACTTCTAGTGTGTGTGACCCCATAGGTTCTACTGTGACTGGTAGTGAGATATATTATGATCTCTATCACAATATCATTGAAAACTCCTTTCAATGGATTGGAACGATTCCAACTCTACTCTTTAGGGTTTATCGATCATCGAGATAATCCCTGTGAGTCCCACCATCCACCAGTGACACCTAGCAGCATGTAGTGGCTACCCAGTAGAATAGAATGATGAACCTCTAGGTGCAGTTATCGTGTGATACAGTCCTACTATCGTGGATCCCTACAGGACGGAGGTCATGGATAACTCGTCAAACCCCTTCGTCTGTCATATGTCAAGATTTATTCGACTCGAGTTCGTTAGTGAAAAACTCTTTCTCCACTTTATATTACTGTCCTAGCCAAGGTCTTAGAACTCAGTCTAACAAATCACATAGGATCACTCCTCTTCTATCAAGGTCGATAGATTCCATGTAAGTGCATACCCTACTCCTACAGTGAACTTACTGCAGCCAATCTACACTACAAGGACCCATATGACTAGAGACCATGTATACGTGTAGTCAAACTACAATAATCTCACTGTGAGTAGCTGAAGCACCGCAGATCAAAGGACCAGTCATACTACTGCAACATCAAGCAAGTCACTGACGAGTGGATAGACATCCAAGTGACTTCTTGTCTTGGTCACGCTCAGTACCCTTATTCTCTAACAAGCACCTGCACTATCACTTCAGTGTCCCTACACTGTGGACTCAAGTCTCGTCCATCCAGAAGGAAAGTGATCTGTGCACTGATCGGATCGATCACCGTCCTCATGATGATCCATTGATCAGGAGCATTTAGAAATTAATCACCAATGATACATGGCTCAAATTCTCAACTCTTGAGAATATGCATCATCATCTTATTAATTTCTTGGACGATTCATAGACACATAAATAATATGAATGAAAAGATGCCTTTTATTTATTCAATAATAAATAGTCAAGTACAAAATTATGTCCCTAGAATTAACAATGTGTCAGCCAGATTGACTTCTAGGGCATACATCTAACACCAACAAGTACAAGCTTCTTCTGCTCTGGTTCAGTCGACTCAGCCTTCTTCTTCTAAACAGCAGACAGAAGGGAGACCACGCACACAGAATCGTATTTACGCACTGACTCAGCAGGATGCTCAGGCATCCAACACTATGGTGTCAGGTACACTACCGATTGCTTCTGTTTATACTCATATATTATTTGATTCTGATGCTACACATACTTTTGTGTCATCGACATTTGTGCGCAAACATGACTTACCTTGTGTGCCGTTAGAGTATGATCTGCATGTTAGCACCCCTGCCGGGAGTGGGATGAATGGTAATCAGGTCTACAAGACTTGTCCAGTTCAGATAGCAGGTAGGGGACTTGCCTGCTGATTTGATAGTTATAGTGGACTGAATATGCATGACTTTGACATAATTCTTGGAATGGACTGGTTAGCATCACATTTTGCTACCATTAACTGCCATGAAAAATGGGTAAACTTTTAGATCCCTGGAGACACTGAATTCAGCTTGCTAGGTAGTGGTGCTTATACTTCTCCTCGAGCTCTCTACTATGCATATTAAGTGGCTACTCAGAAAGGGGAGTATGGCGTATATTGCCACAGTGGTTGACGCCAGACCATTTTGCAAGATAAGATATGTTAAATTTTGAGGACGAAATTTTCTTAAGGAGGAGAGAATATAAGATACTGGGTTGAAGTCGGTAGCCCCAGCCTACTCTAGCCCAGTGCCCCATTTCAGAAGGAGTCGGAGCAGGGGATCGCAATCGCGATCCCCCTCTGGCTTCTCCAGGCGCAATGGAAGCGGAGGCACCGTGGAGAATCCGCAGCAGCCCCGTGGCCGTTTTGTGGCTGCTCCACGTCCACACAAGCGGCCGCTGATCACGCCCGCCACGAGAATCACGGTGATTTGCGGTTCAAATTGGGGCCTATTAAAAATCCCCCATTCCTCCTCCTTTATGATTACTCCACCACCGACCCTCTCCTTCCTCTTCTCCCTCCTCTGGTGACCGCGTGCGCCACCCCAACCGAGCTTCTCCACCTTGGGTCATCTTCTTTCTTTGGATTTTTGGTTTTCTCCGCTTTTCCTGTTCCGAGATCCATCCTCTCTCTTTGCCGGAAGCGTCGTCGTTGCCGCTTGACTGCCGGATCGAGCAACCGCGGCCATGATCTCCCTCTCGCTGCCTCTGCCACCACCGGTAAGCTCCCTTTGCTCTTCAATTTCTAGCCTATTCATGCTATATTCTTTCCTCTATTTAGCCCCCAAACTGAGACAACTTCGGTCTCTTTCTCGATGCCGGCCACCGTAGCAGTAGCTGGCCGCCACTGCGACCGGCTGGCCGTCGATCGGAGGATGGCCTCTGCCACCCAGGCCGGCCACCCTGTCAGCTCTCTTCCTCCCCTATCTCTTCTTCCCTGTCCGTGGGAGTTGGGGAAGAAGACGCCCATCGTAGGCCGAACTGGGCCAAGCATGGGCCCTGTCCCCTGTGGGCCCAACTTAGGCCAGTTCAATCGTGGTGGGCCAGATGGGTCATCCTATTGTGGGCCCAACCTAGGCCCACTTCAGGTATGTTGGGTCTAGTTGGGCCGTACTTTTGTGGGCCCAAGTTGGGCCCAGTTCAAATCCAAAATCCAAAATCCGAATTAGTTTGGCCAATAAAATGAAATTTTGCTGTTAAGCCCTTGACAATATTTATTTCACAAAAAGGATCTTCTGTAATTTATGTTTGATCCATATAAGAAAGTTTTATTACATAAAGGTCCTCAAATATATTTGTTTGGTCCCTTTACTCAAGTTTTATCATGGAACAGTACTCTATAATAAGGTATTAGTCCCTGCAATGAATTTTATCACATAAATGATCAATTTAGAGGCCAACTTAGGGGGCCCTATTGGGCCGAGTCTATGCGGGCCCATTGGGTCGTGTCCGATGTGTCCCTATTGGGCCATGCCCATTATGGGCCAACTCTGGGTCCTGTAGGATCGTATCTAATAGTATTATTTTTGGTTTTGCTTCGCTCTGAAATTTACAAAGAAATTAATTAAATTTAAACAAGTGAACCTAATCTGCCTACCTAAAGTAAGAATTAAGCGAGAAGAGGTAAGTAACTTGATACTTCAAAGTGTATTTTCCAAAGTGCTTAGCAAAGTAATTATTAGATGATATGTTTTGTACTGAGTGACATAGGTCAAGCATGTTAAATATCAATATGCTCTGAAATCCATAAACTATGAGTGGGCAATTTATGAAATCTGTTTTGATATATATATATGCATTCTCACCATGGCTATAATTTGTTCTATTCTGTTCTGGCTCCGCCAATGGAGATTATTCGTTGGACCTGTCGACTTGTAATCTGAAAGAAACCGGTTTCGACACCGTGCCACCGGTGATTAGAATAGTAATTTTTGGATACCGACTACCATCAGTGGGTAAATATAGTGGATTTGGCACTTTTATGCAACACCGGCTGCCATCAATGGATAAATATAGTGGATTTGGTACTTTTGTGCAACCCATGCCACTGGGTTACGTGGTCGTAGCCTATTATATTGAGATTATGATATCAGAATTTTTGTAAAAATGATAATAAGTTTTGAAAAGAGAAAAATGATGTTATTGGTGATTTATTTTCAGTCATTATTTTGTATTTTGATCTAATATGCTTGGACCCCACTTTGGGATATTTTATTGCTTACTAGGCTAGTGTAGCTGATTATTCTATTTTCTCTATTTTTAAGATCCAGACACTTGATCGTACGGAATTGGGAGAGTGCGTTAGATTTTTCGATGATTTCTTCAGTTATTGGTAATTTAGTTAGATTAGCTTGGACATTTAAATTGTGTTGGCATATGCTATTTTGAAATTTTGTAAGACTGTTGTTGACCAACTTAAATAATTATGTCATCTTTAAACATCTATGATTGCTTTGATATGATCTGCTGCCTTACACGCTTGTGCAGTCCGCCATGCGGGCGTGCGGCATATGCCGCATTCCGGGCTTGGGGCATGACACACTAAGTCTAATTCAACCTTTTGATTTGTCAAAAAGGTGCTGCAAAGTAGAAAACCAAATCAGACCCGAATCTGTCTGCATTAAATGTGTTGAAAATGAATTTCCAAAATTTCAAATTATTTCAAACGAAAAAATGGCTTATCAAGCCTATAAAAGGATGTTCATACCTCATACTGCTAAAAGGAAGAGAGATCTATAAAGTTTGAAGAGAAATCAAGAGAGTCTTGTGCTTACAAGTAAAAATCCTTTCTTGTTGCGAAATTGAGTGTAGTACTTTCATTCTTATTATTTTTGATTAAGTATTGTAAGAGAGTTGTGAAACTCTTGTTAGCTTGAGTGATAGAGAATAATTGCTTAAGTGGATTGTACTCTAGATAAACAAGAGAGTGTTTGAGAGAGTAGATCAATTAAGGATTAGCTCGGATATTACCAAGTGTAAAGGTTGCCTGCACCCGAAAGACAAGCTTTGGATAAGCATAGTGGATTAAATCTCCAAAAGAAGTTCTGGAGAGTGGATGTAGGCTCACAAGGAGACCAAACCACTATAAATTATTGTGTATTACTTTTCTTCCCTTCTCTCTTTATTTTTCTATACTTAGTTGCATATTTGTGATTATTACTTGCTATAATTGTTGCATCTAGTTTATTTCATTAGATTCAAAAACTTGAGGAGATTTGATTTTATTTTTACAAAATTTTATAAAACCCAATTCATTTCTCCTCTTAGGTTGCCTAGTTGGGCCAACAATTGGTATTAGAGCAAGGGCTCTATTTATAGGCTTAACCATCTTAGAGTAGATCATAGCAACCATAGTAGGAACCTCTCTTGCCAAAGGTCAATCGACCACTAGGCCACTTTTTTTTAGTGGTTTAAATTATCACTATTGGAAGGCTAGAATGAGAATATATTTCCAAGCTGTAGATTATGAATTATGGAAGGTCATTATAAATGGGCCTAAAATACCAACTAAGGTTGTAGAGGGAAAAGTCATTACCAAGTCTGAAAATGAGTGGGATAAAATTGATGTGAAACATATTAAAATGAATGCTAAAGTCATGAACTAATTGTATTGTGCATTAGATTCTAATGAGTTCCATAGAATTTTTACATGTGAAATGGCTAAAGAAATATGAGATCGATTAGAAGTAACTCATGAAGGTACTAATCAAGTTAAAGAGTTAAAAATTAGCATGCCTGTGTATAGTTATAAACTCTTTAAGGTGAATGCCGAAGAATCTATTTTCGACATGTTTACTAGGTTTACCAATATTACTAATGTTTTGAAATTTCTTGGTAAATCTTATACTAACATTGAAATGGTGAGAAAGATTCGTAGATCTTTGCTAAAAAGTTGGGATCCAAAAGTCACCACTATACAAGAGGCAAAAGATTTTACAAAGCTTAGCTTGGATGAGCTTTTGGGTTCTCTCATGACCCATGAGCTATCCATGAAGCCGAAGAAGGATGATAGCAAAAGAAAGAAAGGTTTAGCTCTTCAATCATCCATCACCGACGAATCAAGTGAAGAAGATGAGGATCTTGCTTTACTTACAAAGAAATTTAAAAGATTTTTAAGTAAAAAAAACCAGGGGGCAAAAAGATTTTAAAAGAGAGATGCGGTCAAAGATGAGATCATATGTTACCAATATAAGAAATCGGGCTCTATCAAATATGATTGTCCTCAGTTAAAGAAGTCAAGTAAGAAGGATAAGAAAAAAGCCATGGTAGCGGCATGGGGCGAAAGCGATTCAAGTAGCTCCGATGAAGAAAATGATAATAAGCTTGCTAATCTTTGCCTCATAGCAATAGAATATAATGAGGTATGTGATTCTATTGATGACAATTTCTCATATAATGAATTGCAAAATGCTTTTGAAGAATTGGTTGACGAATTTAGAAAATTTGACATGAAAAAAGTTTCTCTTAAAAAAGATCGTTTCTTCCCTTTCTAATGAAAATAAAGTTTTGAAAAATGAGAATGAGGTTTCAAAAAAAAAAGTCAAAGAACTATCTTTAAAGTTAGAAACTTCATCTTCAAATAATCTAAAGCAGAAAAATGAATCTTTGAAAATAAAAGTTCAAGATTTAACCTCTACACTTTCTAAGTTTGTGCAAGAAAAAGAAAACTTGAATATTTTACTTAGAAAATAAAGATGTACTTTTAATAAGATTGAAATTGGGTATTCTCAAAAGCAAAAATTTTATAAAAATTATTTGTTAAGGCAACTTCTTCAAGTTATTATTATATGAAAAATGGTCATATATCTTATTCATGCCCTATTATAAGTAATACCTATATTGGAACTAAAAAGGTTTGGATTCCTAAGAACCTTATAAATGTTGGAACCAAAAATATTTGGGTTCCAAAGAAACTTGTATAATTTTTAAAACTAACCCTTTTGGACCCAAGAGAGTTTGGGTACCAAATTCCAATGAGTACTTTTAATTTTTGTAGATATGTTTGAAATCTAATGATCATTCCGTAATTGGTACTAAATGGATTTTTCGAAACAAAGTGGACGAATCCGGTATAGTAATTAGAAATAAAGCTAGATTAGTAACCCATGATTTCAACCAAGAAGAAGATAGTGATTTTGATGAAACTTTTGCACCGGTAGCTAGACTTGAAGCAATTAGAATGTTACTTGCATTTGCATCTTTTAAATATTTCAAGTTATATCAAATGGATGTTAAAAGTACTTTTCTAAATGGTTATATTTTGGAGAAAGTTTACGTAGAACAACCTTCCGGTTTTCAAGATTATGAATTTTTAAATTATATTTTTAAACTTTCAAAAGCTTTGTATGGTTTAAATCAAGCACCTAGAGCATGGTATGAAAGATTAAGTAAATTTCTTATTGATAATAATTTTACAAGAGGAAAACTAGATACTACTCCTTATATAAAATTAAAAGATCATGACATGCTCATTGTTCAAGTTTATATTGATGACATTATATTCGGTGCTACTAATGAAAGCTTGTGCAAGATTTTACTGAGGGTATATAAGGTGAATTTGAGATGAGCATGATTGAAGAGCTAAACTACTTCCTTGGACTCCAAATCAAGCAACTAAAGGAAGGCATTTTCATTAACCAATCTAAGTACATAAAGGATTTGCTTAAAAGGTTTGGAATGGAAATGTAAAACCAATTGGAACCCCAATGAGTCCATCAACTAAGCTAGACAAAGATAAAAATGGTAAGCTGAAAGATGATAGAAAATATCGAGGTATGATTGGCTCTTTACTCTATTTAACTGCTAGTAGACCGGATATTATGTTTAGTGTTTGTATGTGTGCTAGATTTCAATCATGTCCAAAAAAATCTCACATAATTGCCGTAAAACATATTTTTCGATATTTATTAGACACTCAAAACTTAGGATTATGGTATCCTAAAAATATTTCTTTTGATCTTATTGGTTTCTCCAATGCAGATTTTGCGGGTTGTAAAATTGATCAAAAAAGTACTAGTGGTTTTTATCAATCTTTTGGATATTCTCTAGTATCTTGGTTTAGTAAAAAGCAAAATTCGATAACTTTATCTACGGTCGAAGCCGAATATATTACCGCCAGTAGTTGTTGTGCTCAAATTTTATGGATGAAACAATAATTAGAAGATTTTGGATTTCATTTCTATCATATTCCTATTAAATGTGATACTACTAGTGCAATTAATTTAACTAAAAATTCTATTCAACATTCTAGAACCAAGCATATTGAAATTAGACATCATTTTATAAGAGATCAAATTTAAAAAGGAGATATTGAACTTGAATTTATTAGTACCGATTATCAATTGGCGGATATTTTTACAAAATCTCTTAGTGAAAAAAGATTTTGTTATATTAGGAGAGAACTTGGTATGTCCAATCCTTTTGAAAAAAGAAGGAGATTGTTAACCCCATAGTTTCAATAGTTTACTATTTGATTTTGATGATAACAAACAAATAAATTTAGTTCATTATTATGATTATAACAAATGAATGAAAATTAGGAATTGAGATTTCTTCTGAAGCAAATGCTGGAATTCTGAACATGTGTTAGTATTTTTGGCATAACTTTTTATTACAATATAATATTAATACAATTCTTGATTATCTAGAAAGAAGATGTATTTATTTAAAACTTTTATGTTCAATGTATTTTCAAATTTGAATGTTAGATATGAGTAATAGGGTCTGCAATCTATCTATCCGTAGTTGTAATTTAGGCTAACATATGTTTACTCTTTTAGCTGTAACTTTTCAACCAAATGTCTTTTTGAAATGATTATTATCAGTTGAAAAGTTAACTTAAAGGGATACAACTTTTATATTAAATATATTTTCAAATTTGAATGTTAGCTATGAGTAATAGGGTCTCCAATCTATCTATCTATAATTGTAATTCAGGCTGATATATGTTTATTCTTTTAGCTATAACTTTTCAACGAAATATTCTTTTGAGATGATTCTTATCGGGTTGGAAAGGGATACAACTTTATCTCCAGCCACTAAGTCAAATTCAGTCTTTTGATTTGTCAAAAAAGTGCTCCAAAATAGAGAACCAAATTTGACCCGAATCTGTCTACATTAAATGTGTTGAAAAAAGATTTCCAAAGCTTCAAATTATTTTAAATAGGAAAATGGCTTCTCAAGCCTATGAAAAGAGGTTCATTTCTCATATTGCTAAAAGGAAGAGAGATCCATAGAGTTTGAAGAGAAATTAAGAGAGTCTTGTGCTTACAAGTGAAAATCTATTCTTGTTGAGAAATTGAGTGTAGTACTTTCATTCTTGTTATTTTTTATTAAGTATTGTAAGAGAGTTATGGAGCTCTTGTTAGCTTGAGTGATAAAGAGTAATTGCTTGGGAGGATTGTGCTCTAGATAAACAAGGGAGTGTTCGAGGAAGTAGATCAACCAAGGATTAGCTCGTATATCACCAAGTGTAAAGATTGCTTGCACCCGGAAGACAAGCCTTGAATAAGCATAGTAGATTAAATCTCGAAAACAAGTTTCGGAGAGTGGACAAGTAGATCGAACCACTATAAATCATTGCATATTACTTTTCTTTCCTTCTCTCTTTATTTTTCTATACTTAGTTGCATATTTGTGATTATTACTTGTTATACTTGTTGCATCTAGTTTATTTCATTAGATTCAAAAACTTAAGGAGATTTGATTTTATTTCTGCAAAATTTTATAAAACCCAATTCACCCCCCCCCCCCCCCCCTCTTGGGTTGCCTAGTTGGGCCAACAATGTTAAATCTAGACCTTTAACTTTAAAATGGTTAGAATATCTTATTTGTTTACATCGCATCTAGACCAATATTTGTGATTAAACGATCAGTCAACGACGGGTATCAGAATGCCATCTAGTATAGACCGAGTAATAGCAAATCTTCGAAAGGGACATCTTAGAAATGCCAAATAGGGATGTAGACCTTCAAGTACTAAGGTGCAGATTGAGAATCGATCAATAAGATGAAGCACTCGGCTAGTAGGCCAAAGTTGTACTTAGCCATAGGCCAAGTTGTGCGCCAACCTCCTATCAAGTGTTAGAGTAGGCTGAAATACCAAGATTTCATGCTGAAACACTAAGATTTCATGCCGAAATACCAAGATTTCATGCCAAAATACTAATATTTCAGGTCGAAACATCAAAGGTACACGTCGAAGCACTAATGGTGTAGATCGATATACCAAGAAGGGTGCAAATCGAAACACCAAAAGTTTTGGTCGAAACACCAGGGTGTAGGTTGAAATGCCGTGGATTCAAGCCGAGTGACTGTAAATAAAGGGAGTGAAAGCTATCCATAGGATGAGGCTTTTGTAGAGTGGAGTCCAAGGATGATGGTTGGCTAGCTGTTATCACTATCCATGATTGGAAGGAGTGGTCGGACTACCTACCATGCAAGGTAATGGTGACCTATGTGATACATAATAGCATGACCAAGTATCCACAGTGGGTAGTGGTACCTGTCCTTCCACAACCTATGATGTAAGAGAAGGGATAACATTACCTATCATGTATGGCAATAGTAGGTGATGTGGCACATAATAGTAAGGACTAGTATTCAAGATGAGTAGTGGAACTCATCTTACCAAAATTAAGAAGAGTCACTTATGATATCAAATTATAATCTCAAGAGAAAAGAAAATCTTGGATACATCAATCAATCATATTTTATCCTTACTTATCTTGACATTAGATTTGTTTTATTTTGCGCTTCATTTACTAGTAGTGTTAACTTATATTTCTCTTACCGTAGCCCGAGTTACATCGTATCCTCATTATAATTCTTTTTCTTTTGAATGACAGTATGACGGTAGTAAAAATTCTTGAAAGTCAACGCACCCAGATATATACTTCTCTAACCTTGGTGGCACACTTGTACATCAAGCCACAAGACTTGTCACCCCCTTCGATTATCCCTCTCCATCAGCCGAAAAATTCTTTGACATGCTATAAAGAGCAAACAGACTTTCTGGCATGCCTGGTGGGATGTTGTTGTGTAACTACTGTCATGTCCCTATATCCAGATTTTCACAAAGTAATTGCGAGTAAAGTGACCACCGTGCTAAGGCCACTTATGGAGCGATACATGGAATCTTTTGCTTTGGTAGAAGAATGGATCAAGAAACTTGTTTCTATTATTGAGGGCCGATATTATGTGCTACAATATGTTCTAATGCATATTGTGATGGAATCAGTTGATCCTTTCCCTTTTTTAGGTGAATCAACTTATCAATATTTATAGTATAAGGATCTTGGGATCCTTAGGAAACTAAACTTTCATTTTTTGGCCCATATGAAGGATGAGGCCTGCTTTATAGAGTTCTTGGGATTTATAAACTGAAGTAATGAAAAAGAGATTCTGTAGCCGAATGTAGGATCATAGTAGACCGAACAAGTATTGACCAATGACTCAGTTGGCATCAAGCCAGCAATTGAACCTAAAGAAAGAAAGAAAAGTCAGTGGAATTACAACAACATGAGTCTCTACTTTTAAGATCAATCATCCCCTAGTGGTAATGGATATGGGGCAACCATCCTAGCGGGTACTACCACCTCCTCTACTTAGCAACCATGCATGCCCAATCTATATGCCAAGGAGCAACCTATTAAATAGCCAATGGCAAATGCCCCTCCAAGAGCTGGAGGGCATCAATCATATTATTGAACACATCCTCTTCTAAATCAGTTACATCTGCTATGTTGGCTAGGTGGAGAGCAAACATGGTGACGGATCTTACCTCCACCAAATCCTCCATGGTTTTTACTTTCTACTTAAGTTTCTCACCACTACCAGCCCATTGTCTACACCTGTTACTCAAGTGCACCTCTCCTAGTTGACCGATGATGCGTGTCAGATACATCTTATCATCCTCTTAACTGTCGACTGATGGGATGTGGAGGATATTATTTACACCACATCTAGACCAATATCTATTATTCAAAGCTCAGTCAATAATGGGACTTAAAATGCCATTCAGTATAGACCGAGTAATAGAAAGACTTTTAAAGGAAAATCTTGGGCAAGCTGAATAAGTTAGAGGGATAGAAACCTTCAAATACTAAGGTACAGACTGAGAATCAATAAGTCAGATGAAGTACTCACCTAGTAGACCAAAGTTGAATTTAGCCACCAAGACAAGTTCCATGCTAGCCTCTTATCAAGTGCCAAAGTAGGCCTAAACACTAAGATTTCAGGCCGAAACATCAAAAGTACATGCCAAAATATCAAGGGTGCCAATCGAAATACTACAGATTTTGGTCGAAACACCAGGGTATAAGCCAAAATACCAAGGGTTCAAGCCGAATGACTATAAACCATGAGGTTGAGAACTATCGGCCAAGGATAAGGCTTTGATGGAGCGGAGTCTAGGGATGATGGTTGGCCAACAGTTACCACTATCTATGCATAGGAGAAATAGTCGAACTATCTGTCATGCATGGCAATAGTAGTCTATGTGGCAAACAATAGCAAGGACAAGTATCCATAGTGAGTAGTGGTACCTATATTTCCACAAGCTATGACATGAGAAAAGAGGTGGCGCTACTTATCATGTATGGTAATAGTAGATCTTATGACACATAATAGCAAGAACAAGTGTCCAAGATGAGTAGTGATCTTACTAGTAAGAGGGGCCACTCATAAGTATCAAATTATAATTAGAAGACAAAAAAAAGATCTTGCGCACATCAATCAATCCTATTTTTACTATCTTTACATTAGCTTTATTTTATCCTATACTTTATTTACCAATAGAACTCTATATCAGAAGTAGTGTTAACTTAAATTTCTTCTATTGTAACCTAGGCTATATCCTATTCCAATCCATTTTCTTCCAAATAGTAGTGTGACAATGGCAAAAGTTCTTGAATATCCAGGCATCTAGATCCATTGTATTCTCATTATCCTAACTTCCTTCGATAATCCTCTTTCCAACTACTCTAATACTGGTAGCAAACCCTCACATCTAGTTATATGACTTGTCTTTCCTCATGGTTAGCCACTAGGTTCTTTGGTACACATGGAGAGCTCGAAAGGGTATACACTAATTAAACTACCACATGATACCTAACAAGCCAAGCGCAGCTAGAAAAAGATTCGGCCAAATTAAGCTGAGGGAATGCATGAATTACAAATCATGTGTTGGCCCAAAAAGTTTGATTTTGATGATGTAAAATATTAGAGTAAAAAGTTTACTAATACTACTATGTAGCTTAATTATAGTATCATATCTTATTATAATATGTTATAATAAGTATCACTACAAAAGAAAGGATATCTCCCGGCGGTTTTTTTGGTCTCTACCGACGCTTTTAAGCGTCGGCGAATTTCCACCCCACGCACCCCAAAGCGTGGGTCAGACGTCGGGCAGATGGGCGTGGGTCCTTTTTTGCCGACGCTAAGAGAAAGCGTCGGTAAAAACAGGGCTTTCCCGATGCTAATAAAAGCGTCGGCAAAAACGACATTCGCCGACACTTTAAAGTGTCAGGAAAGCCCAAAGCATACGGTTTTCGCCGACGCTTTAAAGCGTCGTTATAAATATTTTTTTTAAAAAAAATATTTTGAATCAGAGCCACGCTGTGCACCGGCTCCTTTCTGTCGCTGTGTCCCTCGCGAAGTTGATCCCGAGCGTCGGCTCGGGCAGCTCCGGCGGCACCTCCTTCGCCGGCAACGTCACCTCCCACATCCCTCCATGATGCCCATACAAGCGCAAGTTCTCCTTCTCTGCATCAAATCAACCCACACCCAAATTCCTCGATTCCAAGAACCAGATCTAACACCAAAACAACCCTGATCTCAAACTTCTACCGATCTTTACCAAAAAAAACAAAAAAAAACTCACCTGGATCGCACATCGCATAGAACTCATCGACATCTGAGGGTAGAATAGATCCCAAGAAAATATGAGAAAACAACCAAAAAAAAATCGAAAAGATCAAGCAAAAGAGGGATTGGAGAAGGGTTTGGTCTCTGTACCTCTATCTCTTCTACCGATCTCTGGAATGGGTTGAGGGAGGAGGGATGACCCTTCCAACAGGGGTTGTTTGGAGGGGGGTCATTGGCTTCCCTCCCTGCTTCCGCACCGGCACCGGAACCCCGTAAGCCCCACCCTCTTCCGGCAACCCGCGCACCGGCTCACCCGCCTCACCGGCGACACCACCGCGGTGGCAGCATCAGCCTTGGCCGCCGGCGCATCCGCAGCTCCCCTCCCTGCTTCCGCTGCCGGATCCGGCGACCGAGCCGGGGCGGAGCTGGCTTTCTCGTGGCTGGAGCGGGAGGGCGGCGAGGGGGAGGCGAATCCGGCAGCCTGGAAGCAGGCTTGGCACATGTTGTTGGTGGCGGGGTTGCCGTAGAAGCCGCAGTTGTTGACGCAGAGGGTGAGAGTCTCCGGGACCTGGAGCTCCTTCTCTCTCTGGGCCATTTCTCGTCTTCGATTGCTCGCTGGGGTTAGGGTCAGGGTTTCGGGAGGATTGAAGAATCTGTGAACGCGAGAGGAGAGGGGTTTTGAGCGGCCCGTGGAGGGGAGAAGAGGCGATGGAGAGGGGTTTTTCAAGGGGTGGGGGGAGAGGGGGGAGAAGGTCATGGCAAGGAAAAGGAGCCCCATGGGAACTTATTTTACGATAGCGTGTGAGCGTGGCTTCCGACAGGGGGTTGTTTGGAGGGGGGTCGTTGGCTTCCGACGACGCTTTTTAGCGTCGTCTTAGGCTTGCGACTACACCGACGGATATTAGCGTCGTTTTCTGCCGACGCTTCTTACAACCGTCGCCAAGTTTAGACGTTAGACCAAAAATTGCCGACGCTTGTAAAAAGCGTCGGCAAAAAAGCGTCGGTAAAACCGACTTTTCCTGTAGTGTATGCATGACTGTTAGAATAACTTTTATATTAGACATAATATAATATAAAATATATATGGTTTTATATAATTATAGGGTACTTCTCTAAAAAGGAAACACCACACCAATGTGTGTTGTACCCTCTAAAATATATAAATGGATTTTTTCATACATACCCGTACAAATACTACTTATTATATATTTTCTCTCAAGAATAATCATTTGTATGTATAACTATCATTTTAATTTCTTTAGAAGCATTGCCTCTCCCATTAATTTTTTTATTATCAACATAACAAGTTGCCATTTTAGATGTAAAATGACTTGATTATTTTTTTTGCATTGATAGACTTAAAACTTCTTAACCTTCAATTTATACTATAGAAAGTAGTATTTTTTACTTAGTTTTTTAGGGATCGTGATGCAAAAGAGTAATGGAATATTTTATAATTAAAATATCTTCTTATTAATGCTTTTAGCTAAGGCTAAGTTTCGATGTAGAAGTCCTTCAACCTAGTTTCTGTAGCTTTTTTCGGTTAAATAGTCAGTAGGGCATTTAGGTTAAACAACATTTTAGAAGGGTAAAAAAAATTTTTTTGAAAAGTTAGTAGGTAGGAGCAAATTTATTTTGGGACATAAAGGAGTGGAAATAAATTAATCTATTTACTCCAGGTTAACTTATTTTGCTTCCAAATGTAACCTAAAACTTTAATCAAAGGGAAAGCATTGCAAAAATAAGGTGAAATAAGGGATATATATATATATACATATATATATATATATGTATATGTATATGTATGTATATATATATATATATATATATATATATATATATTATATGTGAAAATAATGATTTATATATATATACATATTATATGTGAAAATAATGATTTTTAAAAGATAAATATATAATAATTGATAATTGTAAGGGTATAATGCAAAATATCCTATTATAAAAATGTATTTAGGTTATTTTATAAGTAAGCAACTATCTCTTAATGTGACAAGCTAAATTTAAATTTTAAGTGATTGTATGTAGACAAATTGAAATGTTACAAATATATATGAATGCAAAATATAATTTTTAGAGATATATATATATATATATATATATATATATATATATATATATATGCAAATAAATCTAGTCCAAAATTATATGGTTATATGTAATCTTAAGCCTTTACTTTAGGTTAACTTAGTTCTAAATCTCTTTTCGATGTTTCTCAAAAGTGGAGTTTTACATTAAGATAATAGACATCTACTGAAATTGGTGAAAATATCTTAAAGGTTCTCAACACCATTTAGTCTCAAGTTGTCCTACTTTTAAGGGACCCCTCAATCTTAACATAAAAAAATTCCCCTCTTTTCTCTATTAATTCAACAAAGCATTAAGTGGCATGTTGCATGCTTTATCCAAATTAGAAATAATGTGCTCTCTCTTTTATTCATAGAAATTTAAAAATCATGCCAACTATTTATTATATTTACTCTGCCTTTACTTTAGGTTAACTTAGTTCTAAATCTCTTTTTGATGTTTCTCAAAAGTGGAGTTTTACATTAAGATAATAGACGTCTACTAAAACTAGTGACAATATCTTAAAGGCTCTCCGTACCATTTAGTCTCAAGTTGTCCTACTTTTAAGGGACCCCTCAATCTTAACATAAAAAAATTCCCCTCTTTTCTCTATTAATTCAACAAAGCATTAAGTGGTATATTGCATGCTTTATCGAAATTAGAAATAATGTGCTCTCTCTTTTATTCATATAAATTTAAAAATCATGCCAACTATTTATTATATTTACTCTGCCTTTTGGCTCAGGATCAAGTCACTTATTAAGAAAGGGACAATTAAATCATGATAACTTTGTTCCTCAACTAATCTAGGTTAAAGAAAAAAAGAGAGGCTATAGAAAGATAAGTTTATGTGTGTGCACACACAGTATGTACTAGAGAGTTTCTCTTATTAAATTTAACAAAGTTTAAAATATGTCATAATGAGCAGATTTAAATGACATCATCATCATGATTCATGAAAAATCAGTTTATTCAAAGAAAAATCATTCATTGACACAAGTTTTCTATAAATGTATATTATCTTGTGTTGTTGTAGGATAAAAACCTCATTCATGGACATAATCAAAGTGCCAAAAAGTAAAAATAATGCAATTTTTTTTGCTTGCTTTTGTTCTTGTATCTCACTCTTCCAATTTGTAGTTTATCTTAAAATAATAGTCATAAAATTATAGGTAACAAATTTGTTTGTGAAGCACAATGATTTGTTTGGCAAGGCCAATTAAGTCCTTATAGCTAAATAATTTAATGGATTTTTTTGTTACTTTTAGAAAACAAGATTTTTGTAAGTAGTTTGTTCCTTTTATTTTGATTTGCTTTCGACGACTTGTGACCACATATATCACTCTACATAGTTTGTTTCCATAGAATTCCTTATGTTATTTTATATAAAAAAGATTCACTCAATATATAGCCTTTATAAAAAAGCCAATTAATCTTTTATTAATGTTTTTTGACCAATAATGATATGAAAAGTGACTAATAGAGGATTATCCAATAAAAAAACTAGGCACACTTCTATCAGATGTAAATATAGAAGTTAGAAAATTTTATTTTTATCTGGACTCTAGGACCAGAATTTTATGGACTCTAGCATTAAAATTTTATAAGGACTCTGATATTCTATACTTATGAGGATTCTTATTAGGTTTTTGAATTGTCTATATAAACTGATTATTATGTTAATTGAGAATACAATTTATATTACTGAGATTTCAGAATACAACATATTATGTTGCTCTTTTTCTCTACCTTCTTCTCCTCCTTTTTCTCTTCTCTTCCCTCCACTTCTTCTTCTTCTTCCTTTTTCTCTCTCTCCTTCTTATCTTGTATTAGTTATTATTATAGAAAACCTCAATCCACTACCATTGTCATAGCGTCATTGCCACATCACTACAGCTCAAGCAACCCAATACACTATCCTTCTAGATTCGCTGCAATCACCATCGTTGTTCACGCCCTATTGCACCAACACTAATAAAAAGGGAAAAATAAAGAAAAGAAAAAAAGAGAAAAATTTATAAAAAACAAGAGAGAAAAAATAAAAGAGAAAGAAATAAAAAGAAAGAAAAGGAAAAAGATTGCCCATCCCTTGTTTCATGATTTAATCTCTCTTGTTTGTCGTCATCTTTTGCCCTAATCCCCCAATCCCTACCACTCACTTTGCCCTTGATCCACAACCACTCCCCCCCTTCTCTCTAACTGCCACCGTCCTAATTCTATTCTTTTCCATCATTAGCTCACCTCCTAAATTCCTTCTCCTCCTTCAAAAGCCTAACTACTACTATGGTCGTTGGATATCTTGCTTTGCCACCTCACCGAATGTCGTCATACCCCATCTCTCTAGTTTCTCAACCCATGCCTCATAGATAGAACCATCGCTAGCATTGTGATTGGTCTCGGCCACTCGATTGATGCTGAACATTCAGATCCGCTCTTTTCCACTGATCCACCATGATCTGCTCCTCTTTGCTATTATCCACTACTCTCTACAAATGTTCATCCCGCTTTTATGGGCCACCTTTCTCCTTGGCATCCAATCTCTCATTGTCTCTCATCATCGTCACTTGATCCCCCTCTCCGTCGCCACCTCAAGCTCCAACGTCACCAACTACATTGAGGATGAGGCTTTCGTCACTTTCTTCACCAACTTTGGAAGTAGCACCAAACCTGTGTATGATGGTATCGAAACCCTCCTTGGCTTTAGACACTCGAGACCATCAAGGCAAAGGCATCCTTGGCTCAGAATTCCAACCCGGTCTGTTTGGCCATGATCCGACTGACAGATCTAGATCTAAATTTAGATCCAACCCACTGGGTTCAAACCTAGATTCAGATCTATAGCTAAACCTAGATCCAACCCAGCCTGATTTAGCATACGTTGTTATATCATTTTTCAAAATCACTACCATGTCAATAGTCCTTGCCATATCAGCAGTTATGTCAACCTCTACAGAAATTTTTAGAAGCTTGTTCCTAGCTAATTTCGATATACTAATTCTATGTATCCATTTTTGCAAATTCTACCTCTATAGTGAGTTTTTCTTCACTAGAAGATGAAGTAGTAGCTTAAAGTGTTCTTTTATGATGTAAGATTTTTTTCTAGTAAATTGCTTTAGTTTAACCTTATCATTTTCTTCCAAAAAAAACCATTTTCATGTTTGTTTGCAGCTAACCTTTATTTGCATCTAGTCTTCTTATTTGTTGTACCAAGACTAGTTTGATGCATAAGTGAATTTCAGCATATCATTTGCATTAAACGTGCTAGTCTTGTGTCTATGCATCATAGCTGTCTAGAGTTTACGATTACTTATTGCAATTTTTAGTCTATCTTTGCATACTTTCATTGCCTCTATACTTGATTACATTAAACCATGACCAACAACAAATAGAGTGACCACCCCTCCACTATGGAACACTAAGTTAGATATTGTTTTCTCCATTTCTACACTATAATTTGACCGGCAAACCTTTATGAACTTAATAGACCAAAAATTTTAGCTAATGAGACAACAATTTGAGCAATTAAGTCAACAGGTAGCTCAAGCACTAAAAGCTTTAGCTTTAGAACAAGTGTCAAATGATTTACAAGAGGTTGGAAATTAGGTAGCAGATCTCATGGAATATTCTAAGTGTGAGAAAGAGTTTGAGGATGATTTAGATTGTAGATGACCAACATTGCAATGTAATGAGATGTGTTTTATCCATTATTGTGAATAATGATGAGTGGAGGAATATTATTATAGCCCCTGCCAAATCCCCAAGTAAAGAGTCTAGATCTAAAAATAAACCACTCCCTAGAATTCCTATTAGAATGGTTATCTCTATCCTGAATCATAAATTTATGCACAAAATTGCAATGAGAGCAATTTAGGTTATAAACATGTTGTTGATATGCATCATAAGCTAAGAAATTTAATGTAGGAGATAATGTCAGAGTTTGCATTTGTCCAGAATACTTGTCTAAACATTCCTTCAAAAATTGCATGCTTGAGCCATGGGCCCAATCTTCATCATTAGAAAATTTGGACCTGATGCATATTTACTTAATTTATTTGGCCATGTGAATATTAATTTAATTTTTATGAAGAGATTTATTATCTTACTGAGGCACCTTTGAGCCTCCTGCTTTGCTATCTAGTGTTCCTGTAGTTACTTTAGTCCCTAAGACACCATATTTTTGTCAGCAAAGAGATGAGATTGAAGCAGTTTTAAATGATGAGACTGTTACTTCTTC
The DNA here is from genome assembly GCF_009389715.1 of Phoenix dactylifera. NCBI lineage: Eukaryota > Viridiplantae > Streptophyta > Magnoliopsida > Arecales > Arecaceae > Phoenix > Phoenix dactylifera. Next base: position 26,837 of record NW_024068172.1, read on the forward strand.
TGATAATAGTTTTTATTGTTATCTTATCTAATGATAAAGCTGCACCTCATTTGATACTTCTTGGATTATAGAGGATGAGTTTTGGGCTTTAGATCCCACGCTTCTCAAGCGGTACTTGCAGTCAAACTTTTCGGAATCGGGTTCTTTCCAACTGAAAGAATATGATAAAGGATCGTCCAATAAGAAATTTAGGGGCACTTTTTTCATGCGCAAATATAAAAATTAAAAATTTTATTTTATTTGAAATAATAGAATTTTATTTTTATGTGGACTCTAGAATCAGAATTTTATAAGGACTCCAGCATTTTATTTTTCTGCGGACTCTTATTAGGTTTTTGGGTTGGTTATATAAATCGATTATTATGTTAATTGAGAATACAATTTGCATTATTAAAATTTGAGAATATAGAATATTAAATTATCCCCTCTATTTGTCTTCTTCCCTTTCTTTTTCTTCTTCTTCCTCTTTTTCTCTCTCATTCTCCCTCTATCCTACGCTAGTGATGCAGAAGAATATAGAGCAAGCAAACAACTCACCTCACATAAGTTTAGAATGAATTCTCCCCGATGTTTACAAGAATTAAATTGTTCTATCTAATATTTACTTTCTTAAAGTTTAAATCCTTATTGATGTTACCTAAGAATATATAGAACAAATATTATCTAATGAATAGATGGCTTTCTACAATCTCTTTTTGAAGAAAAATAATAAGAACATGAAATTGTCCACTTAATTCCTTCCTCGTCTCATACTTTGACTGCAATATTACTAAAGGAGATGGCTTACTTAGTAGTTAATTTAATCCACTTTATGTTTTTCACGCTGGACTAATTCCCAGCATTACACAACTAGGACAAAATCTTAGGACTTGATAATAGTTCAATTTTTGAAGCTTCTATTAGTGCTTATGGGTAAAGTGAGGGCATTGATAGAAGGACTCCTTTTTTCCTCATAAACACATCATGGTTCGTTCTCTGGAGAGAGCAAGAGAGAGTATATACATGAAGTGAAAATATGTTTTTGAGTACCCTGTACCAGAGCTGAGTATCTTTCATCATTGAATACTGGGGAAAGCGCCTTCTAAACAACTCCGCAGAAGGGAAGGGGCCCATGTATTTGCATGACCCCTGCAGATTTAAACATAGCATCAACATTTGTGCAAGAATTTAGAGCCCAAAAAACAACAGAATTGCGTAACATCTAATGTCACATTTTGGAGTTGGTGGCTCTGGTCAACCATGGCTTGGAACTATCCCATGGCTTTAGTGCTTGGGAACTTTTCAAAAGGTAAGACAAGATAATGTTCTCTCACCTCCTCCAAATTAATTGTGAAAGAGATGGTTTTTCGCATGGCTTGCATCCAAAGAAGCCACAAAAAAACTCCTCTTTTCATGCCGATGACGTATAATAGAAAATAGCAGACTGTTATCCTATAGAGAGAGAATTACATAATCGATTAAGGCCTTGAAATCAGAATATTAAGAGTTTGATAGTACTGCCAAAGCATGAGTAGTTAATCAACGCACCAAATGTGACTAACTAACAACATCCAGAGAATTATTTGAAGCAACTTTCATAGATACTGGTTTAGATTCGCAGTTGACTTGCATCATGGCTGATTGGGACATGATTCTCTCGTAACCAAACAAGATAGTAACATGGTGGTTACCTGAGCAGCGCACCTATTTCAGCTCCTTTCCGGCACAAAAGTTTTAAATTTTTTCAGTTTTTCTTTCATAAAAAAAAAAATCTATCACGCATTTATCCACCTCAGCTTTTCTTGTTCTTAGCTATTCCTCGTCAATATCATGCATGGTTAAGTAGAATTCAATTTATCATTTCTGGAATTCCATCACATGGAACTCATCTTTACCATACATATATTTTGGAATACAAATTTGAGAATGAACATCACTTAAAAATGCACCAACACATAATTTTGATATTATTTTAATTTAAAAAATGCACGAGTAAAATCCTGCATCATAGAGATTTGCGCGAATAAAATATAAATATAAATTTTCATACCGAGATTTAAAGCATTACTTACAATCATGTAACCATCAAGTCTAGAACTATCTTAAACATCTCAAAATGAAAACCTTCCTATATTTCTTTCTTCATTTCTTATTAAATTTTGCATACCATTTTTGGTTTCCTTGGTTACAAGCGTGGTTTCGCCATGGGAAAACTTGAAGCGAAACAAATCAATATTTCCGGGTGAAATTTGAGGGGTCTTGTCACCGGATGGTGACAATGACCGGAGCTCCAGGAAGATTAGGTGGAGAGAGTCAAACTTGGTATCTATTTGGTGGGAATCTCAATGGGCTCCCCAAATGAGATTCTGCGGGCCCCGCCCACAAAAGTCATTTCTTCTATGCGAGATCGTATACCATTTTCTATGCGAGCTCTCCAATCTGCCGTCAAACACCCCATGATCTAGATATCGAACAAGGATGGACAGCAGCAAAGCCCTACTCATAGAAAAGTTTCTGCGTAATATTATGGTGATAATAACATGGGAGAAATCCAGCAAGCGTGACACGATTTGGATCGACAAGAAATTTGATGGATGGGAAGAAGGTACGTACAGGAGCGTATGATATGTCTTCGTGGAGAGGCAGCATGGCAACACGTGTCCGAGCAGGAACTACCATGCCGGCAATTATTTCTTTGTTTTCATTTTTTTTTTAAGAATTACTGCGCAAGCAATTATCAGGGGAGATAATTAAGGCTATCACACGGTTTTTGTTAAAATTCTAGCAGCAATGTTTACCATAGGACATAAATTGTTTATATATATATATATATATATATATATATATATATATATATATATATAGAGGGAAAAACGGATCGTTCAGCCTACAACTAAAAGGCCACCCAGTTTCGGTCCAGTAAATACCAACTATGAATGACTAAACCTTCACTTCGGCCCAGAGCCAGCTCGTCCTCGGAACTCCACCAATTCCGGACATTCGCCGACTCTCCCGACCGAGCTCGGGGTGTCTCCTGATAAACGCCAACCCGTCCCGACCAAGTTCAAGATGCTGACCCCAGCAATGCACAGTATACGCTCCGACCCTCGGGCTCGGAGCGCTCCCTCGAGTGCACCTCGGAACCCGAGAAACCGAGCCCTCCTGGCCTACACCAAGCCGGCCTCACTAAATACCTAACATGACTACTTAACGAGCTCGGTCTCGCCAACAACCTCATCCACGTGCAGGCCCATGCCCACCTACGCGGCCATACTCCACCACACTACCGCGTCATGCCTTCATAACCGGCCAGCAGCAGTCAGATGGCACCGTGAATACTCCGCCCATGCCCTGCTGTGACTGTCAATGCCCTACCGTCCTTAAGAACGGGCTGTGCCGCACATCACCTATCCATCTGGACTGCACGCCATCCAGTTCAGAGCCATACCCCCTCATGATGGGGACTGACAGTACCTGTGACACCCGGGCTACTCCACCGAGGCTATAAATAGCTCGGTCAGATAATTCCTAGGAGACTCTCTCTTGGCTGGTCCAAAATTTGCCTGCTCTAACTTGATCATCGGAGGGCCCTCACCGAGAAAGTCGGTGAGGCTTTATGCAGGTCCGGCGCCGTCATACAGGAGGTGGTTCCCGTCTTCCCCTCTCCACACCGGCGGCCCTTCATTTCAACCGGCGTGATCACCCTCGGCCAGATTTGAACCACAACATATTTTTGGCGCTAGAAGGAGGGCCCTGAGTTGGGATCACGAGGATAATGAGCGAAGGGGCCCCAAACGCATCGAGCAGCCGGGAATCAATGCCCGACTACTCTCTCCAAGGTCCACCTCCTGCATCACCCGTCCCTAGGGACCAAACCTCTCAGATCCAGCTAGGGTAGTTTTATCTACTCGCCCAGCAAGTCCAATCCCTGGCTGTGGTTATCCAAACTCTTCATCCGGCTGGAGCTCCATCAATCACCGAACTCGACAAGAAGCTCGAGGAAGCGGGGCGACAAATTCACATGCTTTGGGATCAGATCGCGGAACTCCGTGAGGAGTGTTATCAGTTGAGAAGCTGGTCCCCCCAAAGATCTGGGAGATACCTCTCCCACCGAAGTTTTGAGGAGTATACTGCTCTTACGTCCTCTCGAGCCCAAATCCTCACGAAAATCGAGGGTTGTGGCTACCTCCAATCTCCTCCGAAGATGCGACCGTCCAAATCATGGAAGCGCGCGGGCAAGTACTACCGCTTCTACCGAAACCACGGCCATGACACGGAGGATTGTTATCAGCTCCATGATAGGATCGAAGTGATCGTCCGCCAGGGCCATCTGAGCCGATTCGTTGATAGGCCAACCAGCAGAGCGGAGCTTGAGGGACAGACTTTGGAACCATCCGACGGACCCGATGACGGATGCCCCAGTGCAGACACTACTAACGCTCCGCCTATGAGCCTCACGTTGATGCCTCCCTGGCCTTGAGGGGCCAGGGAGACGCCACGCTCACCGGCCCGAGGTTGATGACCCTGGTTGTAAATTACTCCCCCAAGGGAGGACCTTGGCCCCCTTCAAGTCAGGGCTTTCTCCCTTAGGCCGTAACCTAATGAAGTTATCTTCTGGAATTCTTCCGAGGTGTCTCTAAAGTATCTTAGGAGGCTCGGCACACATTTGATATCCCGGCAACGCGAATCATACACCTTGAGGAGCATCTACAAAGTCACTTTTTGAGCTCAGCTCGGGGTGCCCTGAGGCGTCAACAGGGAGCCTAGGCAGAACACCCACGTCCGCAGAATTCTACAAGTTCGCCCCTGATCTGAGTGGGGGGTATCTACAAAGTTACCTTTTGAGCTCAGCTCGAGGTACCCTGCGGCGTCAACGGGGATCCTAGGTAGAGCACCCCCGTCGACATGATTCTACTGTTGGGAATTGTGTCCCAAAGCCAATTTTTATTGTAAGAATAATGTATATGTTTTATTTAATGAATAATAAAATCTATTCTGGCATTCTTTTCATCACAAGTGTTGCATCTTCAAATAGAAACTCCTGTGTATTGTGATGAAGTCCTTAGGACTAATTTAGTGGATAAAGGAGGTTTTATCATTTAGTCCTTAAATTGGTTCGCGACCGATTGACAAGCTATTAATTGGACAATAGCTATGTCAAGTATAGGTCGTTGTATACCATTTAGTTGGTTGTCCTCTTAACCAAGGAGTGTGGAGACACTGGTATGGCATATAGGTGAGATGTAGGAGTACATCATCGCTGAACAGTGACTCACCTGTTGAGCACTTCACTATCAGGAGTTAGCTCACAAAGCATATGGGCATAAGTATCCCTTAGACCTGAGACTATCACGGTGACTTGCAAGCAACTCACTGTACTTTGGCACTGAACGATCTGAATTTCTAATTTCAGATATTGAAAAGTTGCCGGGTGCAGTCAAGTACTCGCGAAGTCTGTGTATGAGTCAAGAAGGGATTGACCGCTCCAGATTATAGGAGTTGATGTTTCGCTGTGTTTCAATTTAGTAAAACCTTGGCCAGGGTAAACCAAGTGATTGGTCACTCGAATTTAATTAATTGAAATACAATATGGATGACCGGACCAAAGTGTGACAGTTCACTTTAAGTCATCTTGAGCATCATTGGTCAACAGGATAAATTATGCGGTAACCATATGAATGGGTTTTTTGAATGTTGCTTTGCATATTCGACCTATCCGGACATCGGGTATCATTGCTAGATGGTCACCTCGATTAGTGCATGGAGTGGTTCATGTACTACCGGCTTAGTGTTCAAACCTATCGGAGTCACGCACATAAGTCAAGTTAAGTAGGAAGGACTTGATCCAATTTAATTGAGAATTAATTTATGGGTCATTTGAGATTTGGTTTTGTCTATGTTCAGCTAGCACTGAACATGAGGTACATACTGAATTTCATGGATGTGTATTTAATTATGTCTGTATTCTGGCTTAATCAAGTTTCAATTAATGTAATTGAAATTGATTTGGACTCATTTGTTGAGTTTGTTTTTGAATTGGATTCAAATGAATGTAATTGGGCTTAATGATGATTTTATTAGAATTTATTCCATATTTATTCTAGTCCAAGTGTGACTCGGATTGGTCTGAAAATTGAACTAATTGGAGTTCACATGAATCAGATTCATGTGGAATTTTTTCGGATCCAAAATCTTTCAAATTGGTCTTCAATTTGGTTTAGAACCAATAATGGACCCAAGCCCATTTGATTCAGCCCATTTGAATTAACCCATTTAAGAAAAGTCAAATTTGATTTGGAAATTTACTTGTTTGTCCCTCTATTTGAATGACACGTTTTTGGTTCTGGTTTCTTCCTCGGTCCAGTGGACCAATTTTTTTTCTGCAAACCTTCTCCCGTGGACCGCGTTCTTCTTCTTCTTCCGAACACATCGAAGGCCGCTTGATCTTCCCTCTTTCGGCTACCATTTGAAGATCCGAAGAGACGTGTCTCTTCGGTTTTGAAACCTCTTTAATATAGGACTGATTTAATTGAAATCAAACGGTTCAAAAAAATTCAATAAAATCATGAAACGTTTGGCGTTCACTCTTTCCTTTTGACGTTTACTCTTCCCTGGTTCAGCCTTGTCTTTGCCTATAAATAGGCTAGCTTTCTCTTCATTCTGAGCTAGAGATTTTATCTGGGGAGAGGGGAGATTCATGATCTTTTGAGTAGCCTGTAAAAGAGAGAAAAAGGAAACGGGAAGAAAGAGGAAAAGAAAGAAAAAGAAAAAGGGAAGAAGGAATTTTTGAAATTCTTTTCTTTCAGGGGTTTATTTGCAAAAGGGTTTTTGCACTATACAGACATCATCCTACCTTCCTGCATTTCTTGGCGTGCGTGTGAAGTAGAGGGTCCGTACATCCGGGCCTCGCATAGCACTAGATCCATCAGTACCAGATCCGGCACCAGATCCAATTCCAGATCCAGTTCCCGATCCAGTACCAGATCTAGCATCTGATCCAGTATCTGATCCAGCACTTGGCCCTGTACCAGATTCTGTTCCTGAGTACCTTGACCATCTTCCGCTGTGGGATCGAGGTATGGTAAACATAATATAGTTATGTTATTTATTTATACCTGTTATAAATAAATAGATAAAATTTTAAAACTGATTTTCTGACCTGGCATCCGATTTTATCGGATTTTGCGGGATATTTTTCCTTCAATTGGTATCAGAGCATAATTAAATACACATCCATAAAATTCAGTATGTACCTCATGTTCAGTGCTAGCTGAACATAGACAAAACCAAATCTCAAATGACCCACAAATTAATTCTCAATTAAATTGGATCAAGTCCTTCCTACTTAACTTGACTTATGTGCGTGACTCCGATAGGTTCGAACACTAAGCCGGTAGTACATGAACCACTCCATGCACTAATCGAGGTGACCATCTAGCAATGATACCCGATGTCCGGATAGGTCGAATATGCAAAGCAACATTCAAAAAACCCATTCATATGGTTACCGCATAATTCATCCTTTTGACCAACGATGCTCAAGATGACCTAAAGTGAACTGTCACACTTTGGTTCGGTCATCCATATTGTATTTCAATTAATTAAATTCGAGTGACCAATCACTTGGTTTACCCTGGCCAAGGTTTTACTAAATTGAAACACAGCGAAACATCAACTCCTATAATCTGGAGCGGTCAATTCCTTCTTGACTCATACACAGACTTCGCGAGTACTTGACTGCACCCAGCAACTTTTCAATATCTGAATTAGAAATTCAGATCGTTCAGTGCCAAAGTACAGTGAATTGCTTGCAAGTCACCGTGATAGTCTCAGGTCTAAGGGATACTTATGCCCATATGCTTTGTGAGCTAACTCCTGACAGTGGAGTGCTCAACAGGTGAGTCACTGTTCAGCGACGATGTACTCCTACATCTCACCTATATGCCATACCAGTGTCTCCACACTCCTTGGTTAAGAGGACAACCAACTAAATGGCATACAACGACCTATACTTGACATAGCTATTGTCCAATTAATAGCTTGTCAATCGGTCGCGAACCAATTTAAGGACTAAATGATAAAACCTCCTTTATCCACTAAATTAGTCCTAAGGACTTCATCACAATACACAGGAGTTCCTATTTGAAGATGCAACACTTGTGATGAAAAGAATGCCAGAATAGATTTTATTATTCATTAAATAAAATATATACATTATTCTTACAATAAAAATTGGCTTTGGGACACAATTCCCAACATCTACGAGTTCGCCCCTGATTAGAGTGGGGGCATCTACAAAGTCACCTTTTGAGCTCGGCTCGGGGTGCCCTGCGGCATCAACGGGGAGCCTAAGCAGAGTACCCTTGTCCGCATAATTCTACGAGTTCGCCCCTGATTTGAGTAGGGGGCATCTACAAAGTTACCTTTTGAGCTCAGCTCGGGGTGGCCTGCAGCATCAACGGGGAGCCTAGGCAAAGCACCCCTGACCGAAGGATTCTACAAGTTTGCCCCAGATCCAGAAGATGTTCGGATGGATATCTATCTCCAAACTTATTATTCTCGAGGTGGCTTCGGCCCCTCGGGTGCATTTCTAAGTCTCGATGTGGCTTTGGCTCCTTCGAGCAAACTTCTACATTCGGGTGGATATTTATCTCCGAACTTATTATTTCCGATGTGGCTTCGACCTCTTAGGTGGATTTCTAAGTCTCGAGGTGGCTTCAACCCTTCGAGCAAATTTCTACGTTCGGATGGATGTCTATTCCCGAACTTATCATTTTGAGGTGGCTTCAGCCCCTCGGATGGATTTCTAGGTCTCGAGGTGGCTTCGGCCCCTCGAGCAAATTTCTACATTCGGATAGATGTCTATCTCCGAACTTATCATTCTCGAGGTGGCTTTGGCCTGTCGGGTAGATTTCCAAGTCTCGAGGTGGCTTCGGCCCCTCGAGCAAATTTCTACGTTCGGATGGATGTCTATTCCCAAACTTATTATTTCCGAGGTGGTTTCGGCCCCTTAGGTGGATTTCTAAGTCTCGAGGTGGCTTCAGCTCCTCGAGCAAATTTCTATATTCGGATGGATGTCTAGCTCCGAAATTATTTTTTCCGGGATGGTTTCGGCCCCTCGGATGGATTTCTAAGCTCGAGGTGGCTTCGGCCTCTCAAGCAAATTTCTACGTTCAAATGGATGTCTGTCCCCGAACTTATTATTTTTGAGGTGACTTTGGCCCCTCGGGTGGATTTCTAAATTTCGAGGTGGCTTCGGCCCCTCGGGTGGATTTCTAAGTCTTGAGGTGGCTTTGGCCCCTCAAGTAAACTTCTATGTTCGGATGGATATCTATCCCCAAACTTATTATTTCCGAGATGGCTTCGGCCCTTCGGGTGGATTTCTAAGTTTCGAGGTGGCTTCGGCCCCTCGGGTGGATTTCTAAGTCTCGAGGTGGCTTCGGCCCATCGAGCAAATTTTTACGTTTGGATGGATGTTTATCTCCGAACTAATTATTTCCGAGGTGGCTTCGGCCCCTCGAGTGGATTTCCAAGTCTCGAGGTGGCTTCGGCCCCTCGAGTAAATTTATATGTTCGGATGAATGTCTATCCCCGAACTTATTATTCCCGAGGTAGCTTCGACCTCTCAGGTGGATTTCTAAGTCTTGAGGTGACTTCAGCCCCTCGAGAAAATTTCTACGTTCGGGTGGATGTCTATCCCCGAACTTATTATTTTCAAGGTGGCTTCGGCCCCTCAGGTGGATTTCTAAGTCTCGAGGTGGCTTCGGCCCCTCGAGCAAATTTCTATGTTCGGATAGATGTCTATCCCCGAACTTATTATTTCTGAGGTGGTTTCGACCCTTTGGGTGGATTTCTATGTCTCGAGGTGGCTTCGGCCCCTCGAGCAAATTTCTACGTTCGGATGGAACTCATCTATGCCCCTAAGTTAACAGTAGCCCCCGGATGGGCTTTTATCCTTAAGATAATCTATGATCGCTTCTTTCGTGCTCCCAGACAAGACTTAGAACGGCCCACACTATTAAACAAAGAGCTGCGAGCTCGTTCCTAGGGGTATACCAAACTTGGAGTTCCTCCAAGTACTAAGCACACCTCCTGCTGTGCAAAACGGACCCTAGTTTGGGTCACATAATTCGAATCTTTATATCCAGGCACGAGACAGAGCGAACTCGAAATACTTGCTAAAAGAAAAAGGGGACTTTATTGCAAGAAAAGGCCGAAGGCCGAATACAAGAGCACCCGACCTAATGGTCGGGAGAGCTACGAAGGGCCAAAACGGCCAACCTTACAAAAGTAAATAAAAATCAATCGACGTGGACGACCTCCGCACTAATATCAGTCGCGGCCTCCGGCTCAGCTGCAACTTTGGGAGCACCATCCCCACCTGTTGTGGTGGCTTCAGCTCCGGGGCCGACCTTAGGAATGGCTGATGATTGTTGGGGTATGTGGAGACCTTTGGTGATGAAGAGAATTGAAGAAAAATCAATTCTGCATAGTTTTCTGTCTGGCGGACTGTCGGAGTCGACTCGAGCTTCAGTCGAGTCGACTCGGGAACAGTCGAGTCGACTCGAGGTCTGTCGAGTCGACCCGAGAGGAGAAAGCCGCAAAAACCATGTTTCTGTCTGGACTGTCAGAGTCGACTCGAACTACAGTCGAGTCGACTCGGAGCATCGTCGAGTCGACTCGAGATACAGTGGAGTCGACTCGAGATCGTGCCAGTTAAACTGGAAGTTGTTCAGACGTGCCAGAGTCGACTCGGACTTCAGCCGAGTCGACTCGGGCTCGCGAAAAATCGTACGGACGATTTTCTTTTGGTATTTTTTGGTGGCGTTTCGACGGCTATGATCATCTGAAGGTCTTGAGACTATATATAGGACTCATGAGAGCCCTAGGGTAAGATTATTGGCCGTATATTTGAGAGAGACTCTTGTTTGTGAGGCTAGGGTTCTAGAGAAGAAGAGGATTGGGATCCTACTTCTTGTGCAAAGGAAATTCTGTGTGAATCTCTTGTAGATCGATCGCTTGTGATCGTTCGGGTGTGTGCTATCTCTGTAATCAGTTCATCCTTATTGAGATTTGGAGCGGTGGAGGACGTAGGCTATTTGTAGCCGAACCTCGTTACATTTTTGTGTTTGCTTTGCTATTTTCTTCCTTCTTCTTCCTTTGATCTTTGATAATCCGTTGCGGTGCTCAAGTGTTTTATCCTACTGATACCACGGGATAATCTTTTGCCCTTCGTAGGCGGAGCGAAGAGGTGATCCTTGAGTCCGGAGTCGAGGGAGCGAGAGAGTGCTTATCCGTTTGTATCTCTCTTGCTTGTCCGACGTCGGTGGCGGCGCTGGTGTGAGTGGGTTCCGGTGCGGGGCGCCGACAACAATTGGTATCAAAGCTATTGGTTATTCTGCAATGGCGGATGAAGGAAAGTTGCGAATTGAGAAGTTCAATGGCACGAACTTCGGGTTTTGGAAGATGCAAATAGAAGATTACCTTTACCAGAAGGATCTCTATTTACCTCTTGGAGGTAGAGCAAAGAAACCAGAGAAGATGTCCGATGAAGACTGGGAGGTCCTCGATCGGAAGACGCTCGGCACCATCAGATTGTCACTTGCATCCCAAGTGGCATTCAACATCAAAAACGAGAAGACGACGATGGAGTTGATGGCAACATTGTCGCGGATGTACGAGAAACCCTCAGCATCAAACAAGGTATTTCTCATGAAGAGGTTGTTTAATCTTCGTATGAAAAATGGCGGCAGCATAGCAGAATACCTCAACGAGTTCAATGGACTCACGGCCCAGTTGGAGTCAGTGGAGATTAGTTTTGACGATGAGATTCGGGCATTGCTAATCCTCTCCAGATTGCCTGATAGCTGGGAGGGCCTAGTGATGGCGGTGAGCAACTCTTCGGCAACGGGGAAGTTGATTTTTGATGACGTTGTGGGAGTGCTTCTGAGTGAAGAAGCAAGAAGGAAATCTTCTGGAGCTACGGAGTCGTCTGGAAGTGCACTAAACACCTCTGACCGGGGAAGACAAAAGAAGGACGGTCGTTTTCGAAGCGACTCGAAGTCGAGATCCAGCAGGTCTCGAGCACCTCAGAACAAGGGAGCGAAGTGCTGGAACTGCGGGAAGACGGGGCACTTTAGGAGGGATTGCAAATCTCCTAAAGGGAAGCAAGGCGACCACACCGAAGGAGTCAGCAAGGATCTGGCAAATCTTGCTGAAGACGGTGATATGGATGCCCTCGTTCTATCTTTGTCTACCTGTGACGAGTCTTGGGTGATAGACTCGGGCGCGTCTTTCCATGCTACATCCCAACGGAAGCTTCTTGAAGGATATGAGAAGGGAGACTTTGGCAAAGTCTACCTAGGGGATGGAGAGCCTTGCACCATACAAGGAAGGGGAAGCGCGGAAGTGAAGTTGGTTTCTGGATCTTCACTTGAGCTTGAGGACGTACGGCACGTACCTCAACTGCAGAGGAATCTGATTTCTGTTGGACAGTTGGCGAGCCAGGGGTACAAGGCTACTTTCACAGCTGATCAGTGGAAGATATCCAGAGGTTCGTTGACGGTGGCTAGTGGCAAGAAGGTTGGGACACTTTATGTCACCAACGGCACGGAGAACTCTATTGGAGTTGTTGCAGCAGATGTGGACACCAAGTTATGGCATTGTAGACTTGGGCACATGAGTTATCAGGGACTGGAGGTGATGCACCAGTTGGGAAAGCTGCAGGGTCTCAGGAGTGTTGAGATGGACTTCTGTGAGGATTGTGTTCTCGGAAAGCAGAAGCGTGTTTCATTCAACAAAGAAGGTAAATCTCGGAAGCAAGAAAAGCTAGATCTCGTGCACACGGACGTGTGGGGGCCTGCACCAGTTTCTTCCATTGGTGGATCTCAGTACTATGTTACTTTTATTGATGATGCTACCAGGAAGCTTTGGGTGTTCTTCTTGAAGCACAAGTCAGAGGTATTTGGGGTCTTCAGGAGATGGCAGGTGATGGTAGAACTCGAGACAGGAAAGAGGTTGAAATGCCTGAGATCGGACAACGGTGGTGAGTATTGTAGCAGGGAGTTTGAGGACTACTGTGCAGATGCTGGGATCGTCAGGCAAAGGACAGTTCCAGGAACACCACAACAAAATGGAGTTGCTGAAAGGATGAACAGAACAATTAATGAGCGTGCCAGGAGTATGAGGATACATGCTGGATTGCCACAGCAGTTTTGGGCGGAAGCAGTTAACACTGCTGCCTACTTGATCAACAGAGGGCCATCAAAGAAACTTGAATTTGGGATTCCTGAGGAAGCATGGACAGCGAAGAAGATTGATTTGGCGCACTTACGAGTATTCGGTTGTACCAGTTATGTCCATGTTGATTCCAGTCAAAGAAGCAAACTAGACGCCAAATCAAAGAAGTGTATTTTCGTTGGATACGGAGGTCAACAGTTTGGGTACCGGCTTTGGGATCCCGAACACAAGAAGATCATTCGTAGTAATGATGTGGTATTCAATGAGAAAATGCAGCAGAGCACTGAATCAGAAACAAAACCTGTTGAGCCGTGTTTTGTGGATCCTGAAGAGGAGTCTACAAATTCTGGTCAGAAGACTCAGTCAGAGCAAGAACCTGAAGCATTGGCACCCCCTCCACAACTAAGAAGGTCCACTCGTAGTACTCATGGGAAGCCTCCTTAAAGGTATGATGGGACTCTTAGTTATTTGCTGCTCACAGATAATGGCGAACCTGAATGCTTCACGGAGGCATTGGAGGTTGATACCAGGAAGGAGTGGGAGTTGGCCATGAATGATGAGATGAAGTCATTGGAGCAGAATCAAACGTGGGATTTGGTGGATCTGCCCAAGGGGAAGAAAGCACTGTCAAACAAATGGGTTTACAGGCTGAAGGAAGAGCAAGGCGGGAAGAAGCGATACAAGGCCAGGCTGGTTGTAAAAGGATTTCAGCAGAGAGCAGGTATCGACTTCACAGAGATCTTTTCTCCTGTAGTCAAGATGAGTACTATTCGAGCGGTGCTGAGCATGGTGGCAGTAGAGGATCTTCACTTAGAGCAGCTTGATGTGAAGACGGCCTTTCTCCACGGAGATCTCGATGAGGAGATATATATGCAGCAGCCGGAGGGATACATTGCAGCTGGCACGGGTGACTTAGTCTGCAAACTAAAGAAAAGCCTCTATGGTTTGAAACAGGCACCCAGACAATGGTATCTCAAGTTCGATAGTTACATGCTTGAGATAGGATACAGGAGATGTCAGGAGGATCACTGTTGCTACTTCCGGGACTTCGGTACATCTTACATTATCTTGCTATTGTATGTTGATGACATGTTAGTTGCAGGAGCTAGCATGCATGAGATTGCAAAATTGAAGCTGAAGCTGTCAAGAAAATTTGCAATGAAGGATCTAGGAGCAGCAAAACAGATCCTTGGGATGCGGATCAGTAGAGATAGGTCTAAACATATCCTCAGACTATCTCAGGCGGAGTACATCAGCCGAGTACTCAGGAGATTCTGCATGGAGGGTGCCAAACCTGTTGGCACACCGCTGGGTGCCCATTTTAAGCTCTCAAAAGGGCAAAGTCCGAAGACGCGGGTGGAGGAGCTCAATATGTCAAAAATCCCGTATGCATCGGCAGTGGGGAGCTTGATGTACGCTATGGTGTGTACGAGACCAGACATTGCTCAAGCAGTGGGAGTTGTGAGTCGCTTCATGAGCTGCCCAGGCTTGGAGCATTGGCGCGCAGTCAAATGGATACTGAGGTATCTGAAAGGCACTGAGCACATGTCATTGTGCTATGGAGGTTCTGAGATCCGGTTACAGGGCTATGTGGACTCAGACATGGCAGGGGACTTGGACGGCAGGAGAAGCACGACAGGGTACTTGTTCACCTTGGGCAGTGGAGCCGTCAGTTGGATTTCCAGGTTGCAACCAGTTGTTGCATTGTCGACTACGGAGGCGGAGTATGTGGCAGCCACAGAGGCGTGCAAGGAACTAATATGGCTTCAAGTCTTGATGAAGGAGCTTGGGAAGGAACAGAAGGATTGCATGTTATATTCAGATAGTCAAAGTGCAATTCATCTGGCAAAGAATTCAGCTTTCCATTCAAGGACGAAGCATATTGACATACGGTACCACTTCGTGAGGTCATTGCTCGAGCAGGGACTCGTCAAGTTGGAGAAGATTCATACAAGTCAGAATCCTGCAGATATGTTGACGAAGGTCGTCACGGTGGAGAAGCTGAGGAGTTGTTCAGCTTCTGCTGGTCTTCATGCTTGAAGACGTTGAGGAGGCATCGTACCTATTTCACTAGGATGATTTAGTTTCAGTGGGAGCACAGAGGAGAGCCAAGTAACAAGAGGATATACCCAAGGTCTCCAAGTGGGAGATTGTTGGGGTATGTGGAGACCTTTGGTGATGAAGAGAATTGAAGGAAAATCAATTCTGTATAGTTTTCTGTCTGGCGGACTGTCGGAGTCGACTCGAGCTTCAGTCGAGTCGACTCGGGAACAGTCGAGTTGACTCGAGGTCTGTCGAGTCGACCCGAGAGGAGAAAGCCGCAAAAACCATGTTTCTGTCTGGACTGTCAGAGTTGACTCGAACTACAGTCGAGTCGACTCGGAGCATCGTCGAGTCGACTCGAGATACAGTGGAGTCGACTCGAGATCGTGCCAGTTAAACTGGAAGTTGTTCAGACGTGCCAGAGTCGACTCGGACTTCAGCCGAGTCGACTCGGGCTCGCGAAAAATCGTACGGACGATTTTCTTTTGGTGTTTTTTGGTGGCGTTTCGACGGCTATGATCATCTGAAGGTCTTGAGACTATATATAGGACTCATGAGAGCCCTAGGGTAAGATTATTGGCCGTATATTTGAGAGAGACTCTTGTTTGTGAGGCTAGGGTTCTAGAGAAGAAGAGGATTGGGATCCTACTTCTTGTGCAAAGGGAATTCTGTGTGAATCTCTTGTAGATCGATCGCTTGTGATCGTTCGGGTGTGTGCTATCTCTGTAATCAGTTCATCCGTATTGAGATTTGGAGCGGTGGAGGACGTAGGCTATTTGTAGCCGAACCTCGTTACATTTTTGTGTTTGCTTTGCTATTTTCTTCCTTCTTCTTCCTTTGATCTTTGATAATCCGTTGCGGTGCTCAAGTGTTTTATCCTACTGATACCACGGGGTAATCTTTTGCCCTTCGTAGGCGGAGCGAAGAGGTGATCCTTGAGTCCGGAGTCGAGGGAGCGAGAGAGTGCTTATCCGTTTGTATCTCTCTTGCTTGTCCGACGTCGGTGGCGGCGCTGGTGTGAGTGGGTTCCGGTGCGGGGCGCCGACAACAATGATTCCATCCCATCAGCCCTTATGGAGGCAGTCTCCGGCCCGGTCTCGCCAGCAACTTCGGCGGCATCCTCTCCTTCCTCAGTAGCGCTGTCCGTGTTCGGTTCAAGGCCGCCGAGGTCGACCTCAGGGCAGAGCTGCTGAACTTGGAAACGACAATTGTCGAAACCTTAGATCATGGCAGCAGCAGCCCCTTCCGCCAGTTCGAAAATATACTCTCCCGACTAGCGGAACTTCTCGATGGCCTCGCGGGCGGACAATTCCACCAAGCCCTCGAGCTTCCCACTCTTCCGCCTCGCCCCGAAGGCGGGCTAGAGTGGCTTCAAGCTTGTCAATATGGCTTGCTAAAGAAGAGCAGGCTCGGGAGTGCTCAGCCTCCATGACTTGGATCTGAGCAACCTTATCCTTTATTACGACTTCGAAAGCGTGTACCTTCTTCTTGGTCTTCTGAAGCCGTTGTTCGACGGCAGCAGCTTTCTCCTCGGCTTTGTGCCGCTGCTACTCGGCGGCTGCCACTCGACCCTCGGCTTCCTGCCGGTATTGCGCAGCAGACGCCGCCCGGCCTTCAGCCTCTTGACTTTGGAGCTCGGCATGCTCCGTCCTCAACCGGAGTACCTTCAGCTCCTTCTGATCGGCGAGCATGTGGGACATCAACACGTCGACCACATGAAGAGATTAGCATGAAAAAGAAAGTATCATGAGAGTTAAATGCCCACAAAACAAAAAGGAAGAAAGAATAAACATCACTTACCCATATGCTCGCTGAATAGACATGATCGACGAGGTCGCCAAGATCGCCCTCCATCAGTGCAAGGTCGCGTGGAAGCATTATGCTGCGCATGAGTTCACGAGCGGCCTCTTCGGATCCGAGGGTCGAATCGCCCTCAGGTACGCGCCGCAATGACTCCTCGTTGAACTGGGGAATCATCGGCTCAATTCCCCCCAAAGCTAAAGCCTCAAAGGGAATCACAGCCTCGGCACATGCCGAGAATGTGGGAGGAACTGAAGTCCCAGGCCCACACCTCGGCTCAGAGTCCGGTCCGGATGGTTGAGCTGCAGCGGCAATCTCCGGGACTTGGTCGATTGGCGCGACCACCGCCCGGGCAGGAAGATACCCCCAGTCGTCGACTGGGGTACCTCGGCCTCCCCTACGGGCCCCCGGCTGGGCCCGGCCAAGGCGGGAGCAACAACTCCTTCCTGCCCAACCTCATGGTCGGAAGCAACTCTCGCCTTTTTTGGCCTTCCCTCAAGACGGACCCCTTCGCGGGCGGCCCTCTTCCTTTTACAAATGATCACCAGCGTCTTAGTATCGAAAATCATCCCTGCAATATCTAAAGATAAAAAGTCTAATCAGCATCCTCGACGTAAAAAGGAAAGTAGGAAGAGTCAAATCGCTCTTACCCTCGGGACGGGCCGAACTCAGGCCAAGATTCACCAAAGCCTCCTCGCCGAGCAGGTCGGTAAGTTGAGGAGTCTCTTTCAGTCTGAGCAAACTATCTAGGATTTTCTACTTGGACTGTGACAACTGTGGAAGCCTATTATTCACCGAAGCCAACGGAAAGCTCCAGGTCGGATTAAATCCCCACGACCGCTCGGAGCAAACGTAAAAAAAGTTATCCTTCCATCCGTGGATGGAAGTGGGCAGGCCTCCAAATAACTTACGACCCCCTCGAGGGGAGAAGTACCACCACCTCTTATCTACAGAGTTGCCTTTTAATATAAAGCAGCTCCTGAAGACGTTCACCAAGGGGGGAGGCCGTGCGCCAGGTAGAGGGCAAGGAAACCGATGATTAATCTCCATAAGTTCGGGGCGAGCTGCACGGGCACCAGGCCATACGCCGTCAGAAGCTCGCCCACGAACTTATGAAGAGGAAACCTCAGCCTTGCTTGGAGTGTATCTACATACACTCCGACCCAACCGTTTGGGGGATTTATAACTCGGCCCCCAAGGTCCGGGAGTTCAAGAACGAACTCCAGAGGAATGAAAAATCGGGCTCAAACCGAGCCTACATCCTCATCGGTCATAAGCGAGCCGGTTCCATATGGGCTCGGGCCCACCTCAATTCTGACCTCTTCCTCCTCAAAGGAAGCCTAAATTTGTGATGGACCTGCATCGAACATCGATGCCCTCGTCGGCGAGTCCATTGCCCAGGTTCTGAAACTAAAAGGAGGAGGAAATCGAAAAACTCTCCAAGCGACCGAAAGAAAGGATAAAATGCCTACCCGAAAACTTGCCAGAAAGGATGGATGAGAAAAGAAGAGGAACGACCCCCGAAAGGGAAAAACGACGGATGATGCGAAGGTTAGCCGAGAACTCCCAGGAATGCTCAGAAGAGAATTCCAACACTCCGGCAACGGCAGCTAGACCAAGGCAGGAGGAAATTTTCCGCGGCGAATTCTATTCCCAAAAAGAAATCTAGTAGCTCGGACACCACGAATCTGGCGCCGAGCTCTCAACCAAGAAGTACGCCGAAGCCTACCCAGTCCAGTACGCGCCTCTTCTTATGAAATTAAAGTAGTGGACGATCAGGAGTCCGATTTCTTCCATTATTCGAGCGGTAAGGCAGCTCGACCTCGGAAATGAGGGGCAAATGATAGAGGGCAAAACGGATCGTCCATCCTACAACTAAAAGGCCACTTAGTTTCGGCCCAGTAAATACCAACAACGAATGACTAAACCTTCACTTCGGCCCAGAGCCAGCTCGTTCTCGAAACTCCACCAACTCCGGACATTTGCTGACTCCCCCGACCGAGCTCGGGATGCCTCTTGATAAATGTCGACTCGTCCTGACCAAGTTCGAGATGCCAACCACAGCAATGCACAGCATACGCTCCGACCCTCGGGCTCGGAGTGCTCCCTCGAGTACACTTCGGAACCTGAGAAACCGAGCCCTCCCAGCCTACACCAAGCCGGCCTCACAAAAATGCCTGACATGACTACTTAACGAGCTCGGCCTCGCCAACAACCTCATCCACGTGCAGGCCCACGCCCACCTATGCGGCTGTACTCCACCACACTACCACGTCATGCCTCCATAACCGGCCAACAGCAGTCAGACGGCACCGGAACTACTCCGGCCATGCCCTGCTGTGACTGTCAACGCCCCTACCGTAAACTTTCCAACATTATTGCTCTTTTGTTCTTACCTGAGCAATAAAAGTAATATTATTGCTCTTTTGTTCTTACCTGTTATTATTATAATATTATGATAGTGATAATTATCTTAATATTACCATAAAATCTGAATAGTATATCGAAAGAAACCAAAATCTGATTACCCTCTATTATCATAAATTGGTTGGAAAGTTTTTAGAAAGTTTATGCCCTGCTGCTCAGGTGTGTAATCATAACATTAAAGCAAAACTATTTTGTTATTATGTGGTGTGAGCGCCATATTTATAGGTGAGAGAGCAAGGCAAGGGGGGAGACATTGGGTGTTTTGGAGATTGAGTGCATTGGATTTCTTGTTCCAATTTTATCGTTAGAAGTTTGGATTATTTAGAAAATAAATTTTGTCTTTCAGATATTATTATGTTTCTCCAACAAACTTTCAAGAACGGGTGCAAACCCAACTTTTTAATACAATATATAAAGAACTAACTGTTAATTTTTGCAGCCAATACACAAATGCTGCTTGTTTATTCAGGAAAAAAAAAAAGGCTGAACAAGTTTCGAGAAGGTTTGAAGGAAGAAAAAATATTTTCAAAACTTTATTTTACTTGAAAAAACAGTTATACTTATGATTGGCTTTGTTTCTTAATCTCTATGTGAGATATTCATCCATTTCTATTTCCGAATTTTTTTATCAATTTATTTTTCTAATGTGCACTCTTTAATATGTAATAGCAAAGAATATAAAATAATATTGTATGATGGGCGCATACTTATCGAGTACTCCAAGATTCAAGAAATCATGCCATCACGGCTATGAGCCATTAGTCAAAAGCACCTTCTTCCCATCTTAAGATGTGCTTTGATGGTGGTGCCTTAGTTGACGGAGCTTATGGAGCTGTGGATTTTGTGATTAGGGGACGCACCTCTAGGTTAATTGCTGTAGAGGGGTGACACACTTCTGATTTGATTGTTATTGTAGAATATATAGTATTTGAAACCGGTCTTAAAGCATGAATTAACACTATGCTTAAGCGAATTTTGCCTCCATTATGTTACTATTGCGGATCCAGCAAATTCGCTTCAGGATAAACAAAATCGAAATAGAATCCTAGCTAGCAAAACTAAAATTCTCCAAAACAACTGAATGAAAAGTTTTGAAGAAGAAGAAGTTGACTGAAATCTGTTAAGAACATTTGCTATTTATAACCCTAAACCAACACAACTATTGAAACAGTGTCAGTTTAAAAAATAACTGCTCATGCAGTTATTTTTGTACAAAACCGATAAAAACTGCCTTTGACAGATTATTTTGTAAAAATAAAATAAATAAATTCATAGCCGATCTGAATTTTACATATGACACAAATTTTCACCAAAACCTTACTTGAACATGTGCCAAGTATCAATTTTTGATTAATATAATATTGACTTTTCCTCCACAAATTCCCACCAAAATCTTACTTCAATATGTGTAAGATATGAATGCTTATAAAGCTATCTAAAAAACTCTACACAAGCAATATGGGACTAAAACCTCTTTCAACATTACAAACTACCCAAAAGAAAGGAGACTTCCAACAATTATTGGGCAGAGCTTATAACAGCTTGGAAGAGTATCGTATTTGTGAGACGCGTACTCAATGAAAACAGTGTATATCTTGAGAGGAACTCCGCCACGATGATTGACTGAATACAGAATGATAACTGGTATGAAAATGGTCATCCGCTGGTTCATAAAATCCGTAGATTGGCAAGGAATCTGGGCTTCTTTCAGACTGCCTACCTGTATCGGAAGGTGAACAGAGCCACTGATTGGGTCGCCTCCTTCGTTATCCAATATTCTAGAGAGGTTTTTTGCACGAGTGCGGATTTGGCTCCTCCTCTGTACTTTTTTTTTTTTTGATTTTACTGGTTGTATTTAGATTACAAACCGTATGAGTAGCCGTTGTACCATTTAAAAAAAATCACCTTCTTCCATTGTAAGTACGTGGTTCTCCCATGTCTTACGTCACTTAAGTATAGCTCGCATGCGGTTTTCTTTTTGGATATCACGGCTCTCACGTTGTTAGTGTTGGAAAAACACAACCCATAAGACGGCCACAAATTCCAACATTTGAGCGCAATTACCGGATCGAGGAATTGGATTTCAGAATTGGATTCCAAAGAGAAATGATTTGGTCGAGCTAATCCTCGTTATTCTACCTAGGTAACTTTTGTAATTTCCAAGGGAAGCAACCAGGTTATAATGACTTATTTTCTTATTTAAATAAGCAAATCGAATTGAATGTAATGATGACGATGGCTCAAATTTGATATTAACAAAAGAATAAGAACTAAATAAAATATTAAAGAAGAGAGGTAATGAGGAGATTCTTGCTCAATGAATTGGAATACGCATAACTTTATTCCCATTCCTTGGTCTAAGATATGCACGCGGAGCCACAATGGGAGATCCATTAAACTATTACCAATTTTTGTAAAGAGAAAGCTAAAATTTTAACTTTTTTAAGCAATACTATAAATTGGATGGCAAGTTACATGCTACCCATAATGAATCTATGCGTGCTGGCGAAAAAGATTCTCTTATATATTTTTGGTAGCCATTTTTAATTTTTTAAATTTTTTGATTTTTAGAATATATTTATATTCGTTTCAGATTAAATTATTCGAAAATGATGAAGCTTTTTTTTTTTGTTTATTGGGAGATTCCCTAAGGAATGTCATCATTAGGGGTCCGCTGGACTTGAGGCACCAAAAAAATCACCCGAACGGTACCCTCTCAAAGGAAGTTTGGTTCATCGAGCCACTGGATATGAATATTTTTTGTTGTCGTAAGTGATAAAAATATTTTTTGAGTGCAAATAGGATGTAGGGATTGAGTTCCGACCATCACTTTAATTCTGTCCAGTTCAATCAACGACAGTTGACCCGAGGTAGGTCCCACCATACGTGCAGAACCTGAAATTTAGCTAGGTGACTGGGTCCCACATCACTTTGATGGGATTCGTGGGGCCCAAGTGAATCTTGTGATGAAATGAGTGGCCTAGCCAGCACCTGGATGGACCTGGCTTCTCTTTTTGATGGTTGAAATTTGAGGAGTGATTTGAGGGCAATTTCATTCTCTTTTTTTTATTTTTTTTTATTTTTTTTTAATGTCTCCTTTTAGAGTGAGGATGGAAAAAAGCAGAAATAAGATTGGGTTCAAAATTAAAATCATTAGTTTTTGAGACCCAGCAATTTTACCAACATTGAATTAACTTGGCATTATTTCATAAGATTGCTTTAACTTGTTTGGTATTGTTTTTATTTTGATAGTTGGATAGACTTGAGATTAGCAATGACTTATCCTAAGCTTAGGCGGCTTATATGTATTGATGATGAAGTAAGTAATAAATATTAAAATTTGTTATTGCAACATATTGAGTTATTATTTTTTAGCAAAATTTGAATTTCTATTTTTTAATAAAAATTTATATATTAAAAAATTGTAGTTAACTAACACTTAAACATTTGTCCCTAACTAATTTTATTTCTCTCTGAACTCAATAATACAATTTATTCAAAAATTAATAAAACCCCAATTGTTTAAATCTAAACATTTGTACATAATATTTTGCTTGTCTGGTTATTCTATATATATATATATATATATATTTATATGTATCTGTATGTATCCACCACATTTATTAAAAAGGCTTTGGCATATTTTCTGGGTCAACTCCCGTACTTCCTCTAAATTACAGAATGTTTGCGACTATATCACAAATTACAATTGATGTTTCTGAATAACCACATACACTTGTAAGTTTATTGCAGACTCTTAGTTTCTTCTGTTAAATATTATTCATATATAGAAGAACTATGAATAAGCTCGGCTGTGTAATTGATTTGTTCACCCATGACACTTGTAACACACATACCTAACAACTAGTTAGTTTTTGTTTTTTTAAAATTTGGTGTTGATAACAACTAGTTCTTTAAGCCATGGAAAATCTTGCATCAACTTCAGTTATCAGATGTCAATCGGATGTGTCCATTCTTTGCCCGATGAATAGGCACAGGCTGTAGTTTCTCTTTTGAATCCCTTTCGTGGCTTGATTAGCCAAAGTTGACACCTTAGTGATGTCCATTAGGACAAACCCACCTCCATCAATCACAAAAAAGCCTCCCATCTTTTATCTGCTTTCCCATTTCTCGACTTTGGAGTCAAAAGCTTTTCCAAAAGGTACAGCCATGTTGGCCTAGTCTTCCTTCCACAAGCAACCATAGAAATCCATCCACCTTGTGATTTCCATCAACCCAATGGAAAGCTCCAACCATAAGCTTTTCTCCAATTGACTGGAGAAGGCGTGGACACCTTTGCATGGCATGTGTACAAGGAACCATTGAAACATCGCCTATCCTCATAGTTTATTTGGAAGTTGGAAGAGAAGAATTTTGTTAAAGGTAAATGGCATTAGCTATGCCTTGTAGTCCACATTATTGGCTTATAGTATTCCTTTAGAAAGAGACGAGGACAAAAGACATCATATCTCTAGCGTGAGAAAATCTTCAAGAGCTGAAACTTTGAAGTTACGTCACTTACTTTGCAATCCATGACTTTTACATAAGTTTCCACTTCGGCTGACATCTTAGGTTTAAGATTTTTGATCTATTAATTAGATAATGTTCAGAAGTGAAATTTTTGATGACCATGCAACAGATTTCAAGTTTTACAGCTATTCAGTGATATGGATGATAGTGTCAAAATCATGTCTCGCCCCATTTTAGAGTTAAAATATAGGGGATACTTGAAGTTAGATATCAATTTGGAAGACTAGAAAAGTTAGGAAGATAAGGCATCAAATCTCTATCATGATGATAAGATCTTTATCAACAAAAAAATATTCATATTTCATAGTTAAGTCAGTTTTTGTGTAATTCAGTGCTCTCAACTTTTGCCAAAAATCTTTGGATTTGACTTTTACATTTGCCCTTTGGTCAACTAAGGAATGCTCTTAAAGCTTAAGCAAGAAAAAAAGAATGTTCAAAAAGTAGCTTTGGTTGAAATTAAGGAATGAAAATGCATGGCCAATCTTTTGGTGCAATAAATAATAGCTTAACGATCTAGAAAGTTTATTCTGAATTGGACTTCTGCAGGGACAAATAACTTGCAGACTTGAACTGGTATTGAATTTCAAGGGTCCACAAATAAAATAATAGACTTTTTTAAATCAAAACAAGTAAAACTTTAGTTTTTTTTTTTAAAGATTAGCGGGGTTTATTTCCTACCTTTTCTAACCCATACCGCTATGCAGGCTGACTCCAACCAGAGTCGAAATCCATCCCTCTTATGCAAGTAGTAAGAGATGATATAATTAGAGTAAGCAAATTCTTAAAATTAGACTGAGCTACCCTTTAACCTGCCCTCACCAACGTTTGCAAAAAATTGAATGATTTAATAAAGCCTTGAACCAGTTCTCAAAGAAAAAAATAAAAAAGCAAGAAAAAAAACCTTAAACTAAAAGCCCATTTTGTATAGCTTTTGTTTTTAAGAAAAATCTACAAAGAAAAATGAACTAAAACCGAACGGTATGTGTGAACATGTTGCTTTTTAAATTGTTTGTAAATTTTTTTTTGTGTTTTTGGTAGCAAAGATTACTTGCTTGTTTTTCTTTTTTATGGTAGAAAAGGTTCGTAAGCAATGAGTTACAAAATTAGTAACCTCCCTTGAATACCTCTAACTCTCCCAAACTTGATGAGCTGAGGTTTGGATGTCAAGAAGAGTGAAAATAATATGGAATATCATAAATTTTGTGAAAATAAAAGTATGCAATAGCATAAATTTTGTGCAAATGTTAGATTCATCAATAAATATGTGGCATTCCACTATTTTGTAAGCGCTAAAAGACAAAAATAACAATGGTACTAACATGCTCTAGATTTTGTGCTTGGATTTTAAACCTACTTTGAGTCCTCTCAGGCTGAGCCTTGTTACTAGATTTCTATACCTCAATTACTAAAAGAACAATTTCAGATGTTACCCAAAATGGAATTGTTTGTAGTCTACAAGCAAGCATTCTTTTTCATACCTAGGAAACATAATGAAGGAAAGTTAAGAGATACTATAGTTAAGCTTAGTTAAAGCATGCTTTTTTTGCTGGATTGGGTACTGACAACTAAAAACTTACAATTTTGAGTTCAAATACTTGTGAACATGGCCCAAAACCTTCCTTATTGCTGGAAATATGGATAGAATTAGTTTCAATAGGACACAATGTCAAAGATCCTTTAAAAACTCTTACCAAAAAAAAAAAAAAATCCTGCAAAAACACTTAATAAGGATCTTTTACCGCACAATCAAAAACTCGATTCATCTTTAATGGATATGTTCCTAGGCTCTTTCGGAATTACTACTTCCCCAATAGCTCAGAAGATAAGAGTCTTTACCTGCACATGCTTCAACAGCAAAACTTTACTGCTTCTTACTCCATCTTTCCCCTTATATTTATTTTATTCTCTGCAGAGTTTGCGGTAAAAGGCCCCTAAATATTAGATGAGGTAAATATGTATGATAAAAGTACCAGCTTAAGTTGCTAGTAAAATCTCTTGATATTTGCTCCAAAGACCTATATTTCAAAAGCCATCTTTACCAGGATTGAACTAGATACCACCAGGGGTATTTAGGAGAGTACGTATCTCTGCTGTGAGTCTGTTGTGATGCTCTGAGGTGAGAGCCTACCTTTTGTTTTGGGTTGCCTCACTCATTTTTTCATTTCCCTTGTTCTTCTCTTGTATCGATTAAAGTTTTTGATCAAACGATGGCATCAAAAAAATAAACAAGGTAGAGCTCAAGCTTCATTATATGCTTATTACCATATACTTCCAGGTTCATGGTAGGAACCTTTGCTCATGAACAACGAAGAGAGGTCTATCCTCCTCACAGCCTTCTAAAAGATGACAAAACATAAATATGAATCTTTAAGCTCTTTCCAGTTATATACCGGCAATGTGCTTGCTATTGAAGTGACTGTCTTGATGAATTCTTGCTGCATGACATTCATCCTAAGGGTGTCGATGCAGCAGGTCTCAGGACTGACAGACCAAGTGTCACAATATCTTCTTGAAAATAATAGCATGATTTCTTGAACTCGAAAGCCCTTTCCTCTACATATGCGGAGGAAAGGAGTTCCAACTGGCCGACCCTATTATGATTGGCAACTCATTGACAAAAGTATGTCATTTCAAGCCTCACATTAGGTGTATACAAAAATCTCAAATAGGCAGACAGGCCATTCGTAATCTCAATACAAACTATGGCTATGAACACGTTGGTGGCATCCTTTTCAAAAAAAGAGTGGTAAAGAAAAAGGAACACCTTGTTGGCATCAATGGCACATCAATGCCACTATGTTGTCCACTGGCTCTCCTAGATGTCACATCTTTCACCAATGGCTTCTTCAAACTCAAATTTTTCTATAAAAGGATTACCTTCTATTCCTGTTGGAAGTGATCATCTTATAATTTTTGACAGTGAACAACATATGCTAGGAGGAGTTCAGGCCTGCAATTTATTTGCAGTTCAATTCATTATAAGACAGATCCCAATCAGGCTGGACAAGTAAGGTGATCCTTTCCACCAGGAGTTTCAGGCCACAATCAAGGACTTTTAACCTTGTCCCAAGCAACAGCAAATGACATATACAGACAATAAGAAAGAGTAGGTCCAAAGCTTATAGGTGGATACTACAATGAATACATTACTGAATTTCTCCATCCTCTACTAACCCTTCCTTCTACAACTCTATCCAACTAGAAGGAGGAGAAGAGAGCTATTGGACTCACCATTGCTTCAAAAGAATATGCGGTGAGCCACCTGAATCTGGTGGCTACTGAAAAGAACCAGATCAGTATTTGTCAAGTAGATTCAATGAGTTCCGGAAAATAGTTGTTATATCAGGCACATGACTCAAATGCAATTAAACATGAGCAGTTGTGAGGGAGTCTCAAAGTGAAATCTTTAACGTAATGCTATGAAGAGTTCTTAAAAAGCAGCGGATGCTATCTGCATGTATGCTTTATTAAGTCAATAACTAAATTGAAACTACAAGTAAGAAATATCTGGAGGCATCAGGCATCAACTTCATAACCATGTGAAAATGCAAAATTGTGAATATAGGAATACTGACTGACATTCCTTTTGATCGTGTAAAAGCATATCTTGGCAAGAAATCCAAGGGAATGTGAGTGCACCTGGCAAAATGTGGCGAGTATATATGTTGTCGACATACATTAGGATGTAAGTAGGAGTAATTTGGAAACTTTTAAAGAAAAGTCAATCTATCCGTATATGATTTAGTTGTGATGATGTTTGCAGGTTTCTTCTATGATTCAGGAGGAGCTGTATAATTACCATATGAAAAAAAATACTCCACCAATCAAATAAATGCAATAAAGCTTTAAAAATGATAATATTTCCAAGAATTAAAATGGAAAAGAACACGAGTCAAGATCCCAGAACCTAGCAGCATCATAGAACTCCAGTCAAATACTCATATATAACAATTCTAAGAACATCACCAGCCTACCTGATAAGCTCTTAACGAATCCTTCTCTTATGTTGGTCTCCTCCAAAGGCAGCAGGCAACTTCTCTGGAGCAGAGACTATCCAGTCTTCAGATCAAATGCTCACAGTAAACAGAACCTAAAGGGAAGAAGATCTGCACTCTTCCTAGTAACCCAGAGATCTATCATATATAGGTACAAGGCTGTTTACCTTATTATTAAGTACCCTGGTTCAATCCATTTGATACCCAAAATTTACCCTGGTGCAGCTTGAAAATGTCCTGCTGCTATTACTAGAAATACAGTCAAAGTTAGGTCATAAAACTTTGACAAAGATAGGTTAGTTGATGACAGGAATCTTGAAACAAAACTCAAAAGAACAAACAGTGGGAGCAAACAAAATGCAGGTCATTCTAGATCATCTCAGTCTTCCACATCATTCTATGATAAGAATTTGCTACAAACCAATGTCTCTGTTTTGGAAACGTGTGGAAAATATTGATAAGTTGAACTGATATCTGAAAGCTAAGAAGTCTGATCTCAAAGCTGGTGTTCAGGAAGGTTCTTGCATGCCATGTGATGGGGCAGGAAGTTACCTGCATGTGAAATACTGTGGAAATATTGATAACTTGAACTAATATCTGAAAGCCAAGAAGTCTGAACATGAAGCTGGAGTTCAGGAAGGTTCTTGGATCCTGTGATGGGGTAGGAAGTTGCTCGTATGTCCATATGGTAGTACAATACATGAAATGTTTGAAAATTTTACACTCAACTTCTCTTTACTATCTAGCGTTTGATTATGGGATTTTGCAGATGTGGAATCAGTTGTTTCATCCATCATGTATTTTTTTTTCTTGAATGAAACTCAAACAAGCAGCCAGCTCTGCACAGTCCCAGTCATCAACATGAAATGAGCAGATTTGTATATACATCCTGAGCTAAAATTGTTTCTTAACTCATGTCATGTTGAGGAAGAATATCTGGTCTTCATAGATGAGATGTGTGTTAGATTCTCTACTTTACAACTGAAATTTTGATCCGAAACTTAAAAGGACTTTTATTTTTTAAGAGAAAGACCCTTTTCCATATTTAAGATCTGAAAGCATAAGACGTCAAGGACAACTAAATGAATCCTACTTCAACATTTTTTCTACTAAGGCCGACTCTGCAAAAAAGGGAAAGCATCCAAATCTCACCACTTCCAAGTCTACTTTTCTTTTGTCTGCGAATATGTAGACTTATCTTGGTAGCTCTTCCTGTAGCTGATAGAGTAGTTGTATGCGCTAAGAACTGTTTAATTATAATTGTAAACATTAATTGGATTAATGCATGGATTTTTCATTTTTTCCATGATTATAAATAATATGGGATATATGCCAGAAATTGACCTTAGAGAACTAGAAAAGAATCCACGAATACTTTGGGGGTTTATCTAAGTGGACGGAATGTTTTCCAAAGGAAGGATTGGATAGACCTAGATACTCGAAATTCCTCCACTTGTAATGTTGCTTAGGTGAATAGTGACTTCGTGAATTCCTCCTTTACGGAGGCGACCTCACACTAATACCTGAATGTTGCATTATACTAAATGGAAAATACTGCCAATTCACCTCGTAAAGCACTAATAGGGATAAAGGTGTGAAACGGGTGCATGAACTTGCAAGTAGTCCCTTGATCTGAAGGCTATATTCTAGAGTTAGTAAATCTATGACCAACTTGTAAATCGACAATGATACCTTGGATTAGATCCTTCATAAGGAGCATAGGGGTTTACTAGGTCTAAATGTAAGTGTCAAGCTATCCAACATGAATACCATCACAATAGCATAGTATCTATATCAAAATAGAGACATGGTTAGGCATATAAAATCTAAGGCCTACGTAATACTTCGAAAGATTTTTAAAAATAATTATCTTTATAAATTATTATAATTAATAATTAATTATTTTCAAAAGAGTGCATCCTTATGCCGGACCATGTTGTTAATACATGATCCACTAATTTCAATCCTACTCACCAAAAGATTCAATAATGTATTATGGGCTCTACATCCTTATGCCGGACCATGTTGTTAATACATGATTAAGGCAGACCTGAAGGAACAGATCTTGGTGAGTACGAATCTGAGTTGATCTAACCCTGTAATCAAGATCCGCAGTACCGAAACCGGCACCCATGCCAGGAGGCCGACAATATAGTACGGTAAGCTCCCGTGCTATGCCGTTCTAGTGTGAACCGATAGGGAAACTGCTAGAAAAGGAGGAGGAAGAGAGGAAAAGAAAGAGAGAGAGGGAGGGGGAGGGGGAGGGAGGAAGGGAGGGTGAGAGGGAGAGAATAGTGGAGAGACAAAGGCGGAGGGAGGGGGAAGGGAGAAGGAAGAGAAGAAAAGAGAAAGAGAAATGGGGGAGAAAAGAAGGGAGGGAGAGAGAGGGAGAGGGCAACAGCAATTGGCGGATGCAGGAACAGGGCCGAGGGAGGGGGGAGAGAGAACTTTCGAAGCCTTCTCTCATCCATGCATCGGAATAGAAAAAAAAAGAGGCTCCAACCCTTTTTTTCTATTTTTTTATTTTTTTTAAGTTCAGTTGGCAGCCACTACCGACTTTACTTACTATTTTCTTTTTTCGAAATTTTTTAAAGAAAGTCAACAGCGTTGTTGGCTTCACTTAAAAAATTTCAAAAAAAGAAAATAATAAGAGAAGTCGGCAGTAGCTACCGACTTCACTTAAAAAATAAAAATAAAAAAAGAAAAAGAGGTTGGAGCTCGGCCCCTATTCTGATGCATGGAGGATAAAGGACCTCTCTTCCTCCCTCAACCCTATTCCAACAATGTCAATCACTGTTGCCTTCTCCCTCTCTCTCCCTCCCTTCCTCCCTCTCTCTCTCGCCCTCTCTCTTCTCCTCTCTTTTCTTCTCCCCCTCTCGTTCCCTCACTGGTTTCTCTATTTTGTTGTCGGAACCATCTCGGTCCATTGGCGGTACTGTTTGGTATGCCCCGAACTGGACAGGATTCAGGATGGTTTTTCCTTTCTTACCAATATGCATTTAGCATGTGCCATATATCTTCAGATCAATTGGAATAAAATTTTAGATAAATGTTCTCTCATTAAATGGATTAAAAAAAATACAGATTTAATTGGAGAAGAATTTGAATTAGAGCATTAGCCTGAATACTAGGATTGAGCTAGGTTAGGTCAAGGAAGACCCAACTTAGACTAACTACAGCCACTTGGATGGGATCCAAGTGGAGGCTAACCACCTACTGGCACGCCTGCCATACGTGCGCCACCTAGATGGCGCAATCCTACTAGGGGTTGTGCATCTAGAAGGCAAGGGACCAACACACCTTTTTCTCTTCAGGTCAGTCCTACTAGAGAGGTGGCAGCCAAATTAGGGAGCCGCCCACCTCCTCTTCCTTCCCCTTCTCTCTCCAAGTCCAGGTAGGACACCAACAAAGAGGCATTTCCTCCCTCTATAAAAGGAGGCATCCTAAATCTATTCATTCCAGCCAAGAAAAACATGCACAAAGGCCTAGGGATTTCCTGCTCCAACTAAAGGAGAGAGAGAGAGAGAGAAAGAGACAAGAAGAAAGATTGTGAGACAACTTCTTCTAGCAAAGCATCCTTTGGTTTGCGGTTCCTTGAGATTTAGAGCCTCCAAAGCTCTAGAGATAGGTACGTGGACTGAACTGGCTGAGAATAGTAATTCTCAGATAGTCGTGTATTTTCACGGCATTAGCATCTCCTAAAAACACGAAGATCATCTTTATAGTAACCCATATGTGTGCTTCTTTATATGGTAATCATCAACAAAGATATGAAATTCTGCTACAAAGTGCTTTGATGATCACCAGGATTCCATCAGCAGCTGACTTTGGCCTATTACATGCATTGCCAAAGAATCTATATTATCAAATCCCTTTTTAACTCATCTTTAGTATAATCAATTTCAACTCTATCCCTTCTTGTTTACTGGACATCAACATCACCATCCCCGCTTTACGTGGACAGTGGGGCCCTTCTCACTGCTTAGCATTGGAATCCACCATATCTAGTTGGTTTTACAATCTCCCTTGTTGATGTAAGTAGTCTAACCTTTTTTCCACCTAGCCAAGAATTTCCTAGCCTTCATGTCCGATTGAATACATTCTATGTTAGACCTAGTTTGTTCAATTAACTCGTGTACTTGCATTGACCATTGGTACCCAATCTGAAGCTGAAGTCTTTAACTCTCCTCTTCCTCACTGAAAAGTTTGACTTTTGTTAATTTAAATTGGTTGAGTCTCTTTAACAACAAGATGATAAACTTTATTCTTAGGAAATCAATTTACAATTTTGAAGTGATATGATGCAAAACACATGGAAAACTGATCAGAGTATAGCAGATCAAGCTTTCCTATTACGATCTAGATAGCAGTCTAGCTAGTACTACTAAATGGCGACAAGCTCCTACCAAAGTAAGAGGTGATGACTAATTCAAAGAATTGATGTTTATTAACTCAAGTAACTGCACTTTTTTGAATGACCTTTTTTCTTCGGACGGACTGGAAGAAGCATTAGTTGAAATATTTTAACTACAAAACAGGTACATAAGCACTTGAAGTAACTAAATGCAGAGGTAGTTTCACTAATTTCTCTTAGTGTCCTTAGGTCGAAGATGTTACTATGGGACATGCAACATTTCTTTTGTAGCATATAAGTCTCCTATAATTGTGTTATTTTCCCTACATCATATCAGTCTGGTTGGGGACTGAGGATGGAAGTTCTACTTCATTTGCAAGTTGCAACACTGCACAATGTTCATTTAGGATTCAACATAAGTTTCCTCATGATCCTTCAGCTAAACTGTCTGATAGGCAAGAGAGATTGGGAGTTTGTCAGCTTTATAAACACATACAAGAAGAGATTAGAGCAATCACAGGAATCGGATTCAGTGAATTTCTTTCCTTGAAAGTTGAAACTCTACCAGTTTGCTAAGCACTTGAACATGAACATTTACACTGTTGAGATGCTATCATCTAAATCTGTACTCCAAGAGTTAGCCCTTCAGAATAGACTGCTCCTCCTTGAAGGAACAACATATTGTTAAATAGCAGCAGCAGCAGCAGCAACAACAACAACAATAACAACAGCAGTAGTAATAGTAGTAACAGTAATAAGAACAATAGTAACAATAAGAACAGCAGATAAAAGAATGATAAACAATAACACTAACTTGTTAGCATATGCTGGTGAAGGCAAGTTCTTAAGTACTATTATCAGACCTATTAAAGTATGAATACCATATGAAAGAATGATCACAGGAAGAAAACCAGAACCTTGCAAGAAATTTCTATCTATTTGTCCACATTTTGCCCAATTAGACTTTTATATAATATACCACAATTAATCATTTATATTTCAAATCTAAAAGTGGCTGTACTTGCTTTTTTAGCAAATGGGTTGGTCAGTCAAATAATATTTTGTTTACTGTTTGCTATATCGGACGGTACCAATATGCACCAACCATACCATTCCATACCAGTACATGGTACAGAAGGCGTACTGATACTCGGTACACCGAACCGGATACCGTATCAGGCATACTTACACTGTAATAGGATGGTATTAGTATTGGGGTTCGCTACTAAGATGGCGAACCTCACGTAATGACAAATGAAAAAGCTTATAACACTTATTTTCAGCAGTTTGGCATATCATACTTGTTCTACACTTTGCATGATCTAGAGCAGTTTGCGTACCTTGCTGAAATAGGATTGCTCGTGTTGTACACTTGTTGCTGAAAAGTTTGCAGATACATCACCTGGAATTCTAGCTAGGCAGGGATTCAGCAGACTTCTAGTACATATTAGGTCTTTTGGCCATATATCGCTAACAAAAATCCCATGTTTATATGGATATGCTGTTTATAACTCCGTACACTCTTTTCTTTTTTCACTAAATCATACCAATTCAACTTCGAATAGAACTTACCTCAAATTCTGCAAATTTCAAGAAATTTCGTACAAATTTATGGTCAATTAATACCAATATTTTGCAAGCGATAACCTCATAGCTTAAATTCTTATCAATTAAATTGAGATAATGACATTTACAACAGATATACGAGAACAATACTTGACATCAATTTATTTTGTCAAGAAGCTCATTTGATCTTATTTTATTATCTAACTGACTTTTGTACATCTTAACTGGGTGCAGCTCTCAGGTATCATCTTGAACACACTAAACCTGACAAATGCTAAGTGCACATATAAAGATAAATATATGGCAACATTATTGATTAAAGGAGCTGGCTGATTTGGATGCAATGGACTTCACCAAATTTAAAAATTCTTAATATTTAATTTTTGTACTGATCAAGGTTTGCCATATCGATCGTTATTGTACCGTATAAAACATATCGTATTGTACCGGTACCGAACCGGTATGTAGGCTCGTACTGCACTGACACTCGATATACCTAGTTGTCTCATACCGTACTGCGTACCAATACTATTATAGGATGGTACCAAACGGGGTCCAGTACTGAGACGACAAACCTTGGTACAGACATATGTATCATCCCAATAACAAATTGGTTTGAATGATAAGACCTCTTCAGTCAGAATGTCTAGTGGATATCACCACATATAATGATGTCATATGGTTGTTTTTTGTTCGATGAGCTTTAGATCATTTTATAAATCAGATGCCAACTTCAATGAAGTTTAATGAGTACAAAATAGAAGCTATTATTCATGACAGAAGAGTCTTGGGACTTAAAAGATGATTCCCCAAATCAAATTCAATGTGTAGTAGTTCTTGCATTGTATGATACAAAAAAAATATATTGCTCATGCTGTTTCTTTAAAAGGCTTCTTGCCTATCCTTAACTTCTCATTTATTATATTCATGTGTTAAAGACAATATAATATGCAGTGAAATACAAAACATTTGATATATCGGATCTTAAGGTGAGCAATATACTCCATAGGGATTTCAAGAAGTGGAGCAGAGTTGCAGGTACAATCTTCATTTACACAATTTTTCTACTTCCATTGACTGATTGCATGAAAATAATATCCGAGTATCCCATAACTGAGTATGTAAGGAATAACTTTTTTGGGAGTGAATCCTTTTTACAAGGAATCCTCTGTTTTGCAATATGGAATATTATATTCGAAACTGAGTTATTCAAGTTATCTTAAATGAATATGATCTATAACTCTTCCAAATATCTTTCTAATTGTACAGTCATTTGTTATAACATCTGCAACCAGGAATTCATAATACCGCTGGTTTTAGATTAACAGTATCCCATATTGGGATGAGTTCTATTGGAATCTCAATTGAACAACTTCTTGAACATGAAGATTTGGCTGCTCAGGAGGTCATTCAGTTTCAAGGTGAAGAAATTTTTGTTTCTATGCTCATCATAGAAGTAATTATTCAGCATTACCTTTTCTACTGTAATTGAAAAGGTCTTCGTTCCATATAAGTTGATAGTTGTCTAACTGTCAATCCTTTGGAATGGTGAAATGACATGATGCCTGGCATGATCTAAATTTGATTATAAATATTGTTGCCTGTTTTGGAAAATTAACCTGGTTAACTTTTAAAAGACTAGATCTTCTGAAATTACTTTCTTTATCGGGTACTGCCTAATTGTCAATAAATAGTTGCCATACTATTTTTTCTTCTTAAAAGGATTCAACCAATGTAAATTTACCTCAAATCATCTTTCACAAGATAGAACAGGTTTCTACATCATGGTGTTCTCTCCTACATTAAGCATTACTAGTTTCATTTAATAGCACACTTACACTTCTTGCATGCTCCACATAACAAAAAAATCCCAAAAAAGAACACTAATAGGACATAACTATCAAGCAACATGCAAAGGTTTGTAGTCTGAGGTACCGGACTCCATACTAGTAACATCTTGGTATAGTGTTGGTACTATCCGGTATGAGCATTGGTTTTGTATATCAAAACTTGGTGCGCCCTCAGTACCGCATACTGATTTGGTACTAGTATAGTATGCCCGGTACACACCAATACCTACCGATAGGGCATACCATGCAACATGTTTTATGCTTCTTTGGTTGATGGTTTCTCGTTACACTTCAAAACCAGAAAAACTTCAGCTACTCATGGTTGTTCAAGGTATTATGATAACCAAAAGAATTCAAAGTATTATCCAATTTTCTTAGAATATTTCAATATTCTGTTTGTGAATATTTTATAATGTTGACTAACTAGTTATTGTATTGTAGAGAGAGAGATATTGATCACTACCAATATTGGAGAGCTTATGAGAAATTTTCTCCACTTCTTTGATACCAATAACACATATCTTCCCCTTAAAGCTCTAGATCAACTAGGCCGGTTATGTTTCTCACGACATCATGTGAATATTAGTATATTAGAATTAAGTCAAAAAGGTTGGTTTAGTCAAGAATGGTTCTCCCAGATGCAACAATACAATTTCAAATTTTTTTCTTAAGTAACTCTAGTAGAAGAGGATAAAAGAAGAAAGAAAGGAAGACAAAATTCAGACATTAAGGGTGAAGGTTGTCTATATGGACTGGATGCTTATGCATACAAAATCATATGAATCACAACATACACGAGACATGAAGCATTAGAAATGTTTTAGGATCACTTGCTTTCATCATCCAACAAAAAATCCTGTTTTCTACTTTTCACAGAGCTGAAAGACGAGCTAAGAGTATTTGCTATTGATAACATGCTGATATCATGGAGAAGCATTGAGCAACTCTTGGAAGAGTTTGGTGAGGCATTAAGGAAACAATGCCAGAATAATGTGATTGTATAATATATGGAAGATGCTTCCCAGGTACAGATTCTGTTTTACTAATGTGGAGAGTACACGTTTTTTATTGTAGGTTGCACAAAACTTCATTGATTGGGACATTTTTACTCAAGTGATTAAAAAAAACATGCATGAATACATTCATATAACATGTGAATTTGCATTTAAGGTAAGTACCATGTTAGTTTCTAAAGTTCCAATTCACTTGAATCTTTGTCTTATTAGATAAAGCAAGAAAACTTTCTCATCTTCGTCCTCAGGAAAGATTCTTCATAATAAAAATCAGCCTTTACATAAAGGAGTTTCAACATCTAAACTCGTGCTTGTCTTGATCCATCACCACTGGTCTAATAATAACAGGGACTGAAGTCAATCAATAATGAGGTCTAACAAGACAAAAGCTACACCAATACAGCATTTTTGCAACATTTCCAAAATCCAAGTAGCAAAGTTCTCATCCATATCAACCTCACATACTGAACCTGGTGGCATTAATACATCTGGATGAAGCATAGCTCTCCACAAATGATCCTACAAAAACTTCCCAAATTCAAACATATGCATGTTTCAGTTCTCCATTCTATCATTCAGAACACTTTCTGAGTATTCCCAGATGTTTTTCAAAAAGCTGATGCAGTGAACACATTTAGTGTTGAAACCATCCCAAAGAAGGAACCGTAAACACCACATTGAAACTTAAATTTATCCCCTCTTTCACTGACCTATATACAACTCTCCACGGGTCCACCTAATGATATCCTAAATTTCCCATACCCTTGGTTGAAAATAATGTGATGTCAGTCAAGCCAGAAAGGGTTGGCTGAGGGAAGGCATCCCCACAACAAATTGTTATTAAGCCGACCAACCCATGCACATTTCAACCTTTAAATAATTAGAACAAGAAAAAGCCACACGAATAAGCTAGTCATACAATAACATCTGATAGGTGCGCCTAACCACAAGAGGAACACTAATGTACTTGAGGGTCTCACTTACAGCCTTCTAGCATACAACAATCTCTTATACTTCCACAATATTTATTTTTGTTTGAATGTTAAATTCAGTAAATCAATACTCTGACCCAGCAATATTAGCTCTTCACTAGAATGACATACTTAGTACATCAAAAAATAGCCAGAATTGTTCAACTCTACCTCAGCAAGATTAAAAGTGTTGGTCACATATTCTATAATGTTAGGTTAAGAATGATATCCCAGTGAGAAGGACAGAAGACAAGAGCTAGCTAATAGATAGGGAGAGAGATGATAAAGAAGCGTGGTGGATCAGGGCACATCAGAACATGCTGTCCTCAGAGAACATACACCGCAAAAGGTGCAAAAACTTCTGGTAGATTTCCTCAAGATATAATGATTTTTCTTTCCTGTGATAGTGCACTTTACTTGAGAAGTTGATCCAGACTGCATGAAGCAGTTACTTCCAAGAAGGGGAAATAATTGCTGGTAGAAGATGAAAAGAAAAAGAACCAGGGCTCTATTATCTTTTTATAAGAAACTCTCAAAGAATATCTTCATCGCATTGTGCTCGAAAACAATAACTTGGGAAATAAAAAGATTCCATCCTAATGTCTTAGCACCCATACTTCAATAGGCATAGAGATAGATGCCGGACATTGGTGCAAGGGAAGACCAAGAAGGAAAAACAAGAACATGCCCAAAAAGAAAAGGAAGAAGAAGAATAAGAAGACCAAATCATAAAATAAGAAAAATCTGAAAATGACAACAACTTAAAGAATATGAAAAAACAACCTTTTTTGACTGTAAAAATAACTAAAACAAGTTTTAAAATCTCTATATTTTAAAATTGGTAAAAAAAATAGATGGCATTATATACCATGTTTTCAATGATATATTCATTTCAGACATGAACCTGCATTTTGTTATATGTTGTTTGATTTATGAGATAAATTTTCAAGATGAAGATTTCAAGATTTCCAAACTTTTGGAGTCCTTTTTGAGGAAGTCTTGTGTCCTTGTTCTCTATCACAAAGTTTAGGCCCACATTGGATAGAGACTTCTCCTAAAGCCTCCACACATAAAGGGGAGGGAACTCGAGCAATATGGAGGCTTAGGGAGTACGCGCCGAGACAAGCCATGCCGCACTGTGCTTTGCTGCAATTGTGGGTGCAGGTTTGGGTTATGCATGCCTAAGACCCTATCTTTTATCACCATTAGTGAATATTAATTCTCTTTATCATGTTTTTGATTGTTTATGACCATTGGGTAGGTGTTAATAGGTTTTTGACTGTTGGGGTGCCATTACTCTATTGTGTTAATAGGTCCTTATATCATTAAGCACTTGGGAATGTTACAGATCCCTGGACTTCTTTACACAGGACAGGCCTTAGGCAGAGGACATATAGAGACACACCTAACACTGAGTTTTTCTCCACTATTCTATCTTTTCTTGGGTAAAGGTGCATCAATGCGAGTTACTAAGGATCTAATGGTGTGCCAGTATTACCCGTGCAGATCAGGTCCATTGTATCTCATAGAGAAGCTGAGCCAAAAACCAATGCTTGGGGATGTGGCCAGAACTTGTCTAACAGTAGTGCCCAACACACCTTGGCTCCTACATATTTCTCATCTGTTTTCTGCTGTGCAGCAAAGCTGGTACACTGTGGTACACACCATGGTGTACACTGCCACACACCTCAACATACTCTCGGTTTGTCCTTGCCTTTAGAGACCTACATTAGCTATTCTTAGCAATTTTTCTTTACAATCTTACAGACGTTTATGGTTTACCTGCTTTGCTTTTTGTTATTATGGCTTTTGTGGGGGAGGAAAATTCCTCTAGGCCTGACAGATTTGGAGGCCAATTATTTAAGAGGTGGCAGGTGTAGAATGGAGTTTTGGCTGACCACTCTTAACTTGTCTTATATCATCTCTGAAGATCCTCCCACCAGAGATGATCCAAATTGACATATTCTCTTGCTACAAATGCATACCTAAGAGATGATTATTTTTGCCATGGTAGGATATTGAGTGCTTTATCTAGGCCATCTATGACATCTTCTATTCTACCAAATCCTTACAAGATCTTGATCTTCTTTAAAAAAATAAATATTGAAAAGAGAACATCTGAATGCAAAAATACATTGTAAGCAAGTACTTTGACTACAAAATGGTAGATGGAGATTTGTCCTAGACCAAGTCCATGAAATCTAGAACCTCACCCAAGGCAATATTGCAAATAAGATATCACTGGGTGAATGCCTCCAAGTGCCTGCTCTTATTGACAAGCTTCCACCAGATGACCTCTTGGTATTATTGCTAATAGGGAGAGTTACCCCAGATGACCTCTTGGCATCATTTTAAATTGAAGTGAAGCAGACAAAAATGGATAAATAGTGATCTGAAAATGAAATGGCTGATAAGGTCAATCTAGTGGAGAACCAAAAACCAAGACAAAGGCCACCCAAAAGAAATAAAAGAATGCACACTAACCCAACACTAGGACTCAAAAGGACCAAATTAAGAGGGTATACTATGTTTGTGGAAAGTGTAGCCACTTCGCTAAATAATGTTGCCATAGGAAGGATAAGAAGGGTGATGCCCAAGCAACTAGAACCCATACGGCTCAAGCAAATGTTGTGACCACCATTGCTAGCCATGCTAGCATCAATGATGGGGTTATAACAATTTGTCCTAAAAAAAAATCTGGTTGAATCATCTAATGATTGGTGGATTGTTATAGGCAAGGTATGCTGTACCAGCCCGAACCAGATGGTACAGAGCATACCGTACTGTACTGATTCGGTACCGGTATTTGATACAGGTGGCGTACCGACACTCAGTACGCCAAAAAAATTCTGTACCATACCGTACCGACACTGTGCTAATGTGGCGCCGGTACGGGGTCCAGTACGAGATCCGGTACCAAAAAAACGAATCTTGGTTATAGGTGCAAGTGTTCACATCATTTCTAGTCACTCTTTATGTGAACTACTAGGGTACTGAAGAAAGGGGCATGGGGGCAGAGAACTCAAGTGTTGCAAAGGTGGTGGAAGAAGGAATGAGTGGACCTAAAGATCACTTTTAGAAGGATCCTATCCAAGGTTCACCGTCTCGTTGGATATAAGTTTATGATAATCATAATAAAGTCAATTGTTCTACTGCTGTTCATATTAAATGTTTTTATTTGTGTCACGAAAGTTTGAGACATGTGAACAAAATTACCTTAAAGGATGATGACTATGGAATTCATACCCACATCATATATGGATATGAGTAAGAAATGTCATCTGTTGAGGCTAAACAAATTTGGAAAGAGATTCTGAGTTGCTAGAGCTGACACACTAAGATATGATATGAATAATACCTTAAGCAGAGGAGGGAAAAGGTACTTTATATCTTTATAGATGATGCTTCCAAATACTATGATATTCAAGGTACGCTGTACCAACCTGTACTGAACGATGTAGAGTGTACCGTACCATACCAATTCGGTACCAGTATTCGATACTGGCGGCGTATCGACATTCGGTGTACCCAAAAACTCCGTACCATACCATACCAATATTGTGGTAGTGTGGCATCGGTACGGAATCCGATACTAAGACGGCGAATATTGACTATGTGTTTTTGATAAGAAAAACATAGAACCTTGAAAAATTCAAAATTTATAAATTAGAGGTGGAGAATTGGTCAGATAAGAGAATCAAAATCTTGAGACCCCACAGGGAAGGAGATTATACCTTAACTTATATGTTCTCATTTTGTGAGAAGATGGGTATAAACCATGAAATAACTCATCCTTTTCGACCCCAACCCAATAAGATGGCAGAGTGGAATAGGATATTTCTTGACATCCTTAATGCCATGTTAGCTAATTTTGGCCTACCCAACAACTTGTGGGTGGTAGCTTTGTTAATGGCCTATCACATATTAAATTATGCCCCCTGTAAAACCTCTGATAAAGTTTCCTATTGATTATCGAAGTGTCATAAATTAAAATTTGACTTCTTTATAGTCTGTTGGTGGGGTTCCATCCACCAAAAGAGGAAGTTGAGCCCTAAAATAATGGAATGTATGTTCTTAGCCTATCCCAAAATAGCATAATTTATACATTTTTAGTAATCAAACCAGAAGTTAGTGGCTTTGATTCTGATACAATCATCTTGAGAATATATTTGCTATAAACAATAAGACCGAAAGCCTACCTATCAAAAATAATTCTTCCATACCCTCTAGCAGTAATACTATAGACCAAGGTCTGTTGTCAACTGAGGAAAAAAATGATATGGAGTTTGACCTTTTCCCATATCCTTCCCTGGTCGATCGATTTGACCAAGCCCTACAGTTGGTTATTCGTCCCAGCTAATCTCCAATCCCTATAATTGGCGAAGCAAGCAGAGTCACAGGCAAAGGTAGGTGAATCATGCTCTAAAGGTAAGACAAACCTGTCATGAAGTACAAGGAGAATTCGGTGGGCTCAAGAACAAGGTAAGACAGAGAAGAAGCTAGTATCAAGTTCGGAAAGAGACCCGAAAAATATGTGTTGTCCAACGCACACAGGTAGGAAGGGACTATTCTAGCTGAGAGCTCTGGTTGAACGGACACTGCTGGACTGATGACCCTTCTGTGCGCTTGCTAGACTAGGCCCCGTATCGGTTGCCCGGGGGTACGGGTCGATACGGCCTCGTGTCGTGTAGTACCGACACAGTAGAGACGGGGGAGAGGGAGAACAAGAGAGAGAAAAAAAGAGAGAGAAGGGCAGAGAGGGAGGGGGAGAGGAAGAAAGAGAGAAGCCAGTCGGAAAGCCTCCATACGGAGGAGGAGGCCGGAGAGACTTCAACTTAAAATCCGCAAAAATAAAAGCGCCCCCCTCCGGGCCCCTATTTC
This sequence comes from Phoenix dactylifera, assembly GCF_009389715.1. Classification (NCBI taxonomy): domain Eukaryota; kingdom Viridiplantae; phylum Streptophyta; class Magnoliopsida; order Arecales; family Arecaceae; genus Phoenix; species Phoenix dactylifera. The sequence continues at coordinate 69,485 of NW_024068172.1, forward strand.
GAATGAAACAGGAGACAGAAGCGGAGCCCCACCTCAGCATCTCCCCGGCCTCCGCCTCCTCCACGCAGAGGCTCTCCGGCCTCTACTGGTCGGCCTCTCTTCCTTCCTCTCCCTTTCCCTCTCTTTCCTGCTCTCTCTTTTTCTCTTTTTTCTTCTCTTTCTCCCCTTCCGACGACAGCGTCTCGATATCAATGTCGGAACCATTCCGGTCTGCCTCCGGTACGACTCGGGATGCTCCGAATCGGACGGTTTGGGATGGTTCCGCAGACCTTGCTATAGATAATTATGAAGCAATTACACTCAAACTCAGGAGAAGTAAAAGAGGTAGAATTGAGGAAAACCCAAGTGAAACAAAGAAGTAATCTAATTAAAGTTATCATTTGGAATACAATAACGGATCTTTATTTTGGTGATTTGAATTTTCTCACCATACTCCTCATTAGCCTTGTTCCTATCCAGACGAAAATGTTTTATCTTTAGAAAAAACTAAACCTCAAAAGTCAATAGAGTGAAGCTTTCATATATGGTCCGTAGAACCGTCCCGAACCGGACGGTTCGGGGCATATGGAGCCATACCGGCGGCGGACCAGAACGATTCTGGCAACTGAAATGAAAAACCGTCGACGGAGAGAGAGAAAGAGAATGAAAGAGAGAAAAGGAGAGAGAGAGCGAGTGGAGGGAGCGGGAGGGAGAGAAAGGAAGAGAGGGAGGGAGGTGTAGGGCGGCCGACAGAGGATCCCGGAGGCCGGCGAGCAGCTCGGAGAAGGAGGAGGAGGGGCTCGACCTATGGGTCTCCTGTTTCGTTCGAAACAAGGGTCCCAGAAGGGGCTCCATTTTAATTTAGCGATTTTTAAGTGAAGTCGGTAAAATGGAGACCTCTTTTTAGTTTGGCAATTTTAAGTGAAGTCGAAAAGCGATTTGCCGACTTTACTTAAAAATCGCCAAATTAAAAAGAGCCCCCATTCGGGACCCCTATTTCGAATGAAATAGGGGACCCAGAGGCAAAACCCCTCCTCTTCCTCCTCCGCATAGCTCGTCAGCCTCTGCCAGCTCTCTACCAGCCTCCGCCACTCTCCTTCTCTCTCCTTCCTCTCTCCCCCTTCTCTCTCTCTTTTTCTCTCTCTCGTTCTCCCTATCTCCTACCTCCTCTACTATGTCGGTAAGGGCCCGGCACGGAATGGTACAGGGGCATGCCGACCAGTATCGTCGGGCAACCGGTCCAGACTCCGGTTCCAGCACAGTAGACTTTACTTTCATGAACATGTTCTCTATACACTTAAAAAAATATAAAAGAGCAGTGGCAATCGATAAGAAGGCCAAAAATATGGAGAAAGTGTAAGCTTGATATTGCCATGAGTAAACAACTAATGCCAAATATAGGAGGGGGTCAACAAGTGGGCATCATTAAAGCAACTACAGCATTTAAAAGCATAATAGCATCTAGATACATGCCTTCATCTAATACATAATTCATTTTGTTAAACCCTTTAGATGGCTATAAAGAAAGAAATAACTTACAAGATTATTCGCCACGGTATTTCATGAGAAAGAACTTGCAGACTTTTAAGGCCATGATTGGTAGCAACCTGGGTTAGCTATCCCTAACCAACACTAAATGCTCCAAGATTCCTTTATCCTTGGAAAAAGCCCTATTTTGTTGAACTTTTGGGGTTAGCAACATAAGTTGAGGAAAAAGATGATATGTATGATGGACAAGAGAGGGTGGTGGAGTAAATAGGGGGTTAATATCATTTCAACTCCTCCCCCGGGCATCCCCTGCAAGATGATATCAACCTGGTTAAAACAATTTTCTGGTGTTGACTGACTAATTTTAACCCATGTAAAAAGTGCCCTTTTTGGGGAGTTAGCATGATAACCTACCTGTAACCCTTGCATAACCTGCAACCGAACACTGCCTCTGCTATGTGGCTATAGGAGAAATGTCCACCTAATAGAGTAAAAAAAAATAAGGGTCCATAATGAAAGTTAATGGCTATAAAAACAAGATATTATGTATCGTTAGCCTTTCCCCATGGATGCCATTTTTTTACAGAAATTCTATAATTTCAACTATTTTAACATTATTAAAACTTCAAAGATGTTCTTCAAGAGAATAGAAGCAAAAAATGAAGTGCAGCTCTGCAGTGAACTCAAATCATATTTCACTTCAACATAGTTTCTAATAACATTTGGTTCATCAATGCCGCAAACAAACCTCGATTTTCCACCCTTAAGTAGATAAACAATTTACGACAATGCCTTCCACGATGCACCTGATCAGATACAATATTTATTGAGGAATAAATAAAATTCATTCTTTAGCCTCTCATGACCATCAATAGGTGAAGAATTTCGAAATTAAATAAATTATGCACGGTAATTGAAAAAAAAAGTCCAAGTGACAGAGCAAGCATGCCCAAAAAGCGAAAGCAGATTCGAGGAAAAATACTGGAGCGCAACAGATTCGATGCTCGAACAAAAAAATACAATTCATTCGGGAAAATCAAAGCTGGTGTGCTAATTATCGAGCAATGCACTCACCTAAGAAATTTCGAATCAAACTATGTAGCAAGAGATTCAACTGCGCAACATCGAGATAAAAAGGAATGTATTGCTCCATCCACCAAAGAAAAAAATACTTCACAACCCAATCCATCTCTGCAGGAGAAAGAGATATTTCGATCAAATGCGGAATCGGACTAGAGACGTCCCAAGGCGCCGCCTTTCGGGGACAGGCGAGGCCGTAGAAGAACTAGACGACTCGAAGGGCCGATTGTTTTGTGAGGGTTTCGAGCGCGGCCACCTGCTCGCCGCCGGCCCTCATGGAGAAGGTGATGGAGGCGGCAGCGCCGGAGGAGACGGAGGTAAGTGGCCTCAGCAGCGTGATACGCTGATGATGCTGCTCTTTTTTTTCTCCTTTTTTTTCTTCTGCAAACGATGGCTCATACACCTCCCGTCAAATACATCAGAAAAAAATAAATAATAAATCTTGAAACACTCTAAGCAGCTCCATCCGAGAATTTTTTCATAATAGTCCGCTATATACAAAGCCACTTCATTGACCTTCTAGTAAACATACTTGGCCTACAAGGCAACATCTTCACCTAGCATGCCCCCCGAATATTTCGGAGTAGCGGATGGCACGCTCACCTATACCGTCGGTGCCTCCTGATCCAATTGATTACCGTATCTAAGTCATCCTAAAGCAGGACTACACTGGCCCGCAAAACATGCCAGGCTTGACACAGATCATGCCAAGTTGCCCTCAACTTCGCCCTAGGAACAAAAATATCAAAGATCTAGCACCCACCAGCAATAACCACCCTAGAGTTCGAGCCTCTGATCATGAAGCCTGCACCACCTCTTATGCCACAATACAACACGCATCCATCAAAATTGACATTGAGGAAACTCGGTGGTGGAGGCTCCTAGGTGAAAAACACTATCTGTGGCGCTACAAGAGCAGATGTAGAGTTTCAGATGCCCCAAGTTGTCAAGAGCCTGTCTGATGGACCTGCATGGGTGATCTCCGCCCCTTGTACACAGGATCGCTCGACGACGAACTAGAGTGTAGGGTTGCTCTCTCCAAATATTTAGACATTCCTGGCCAGCCAAATATGGTAAGCAAAGTAAGTCACCCAATGACTACATACCAGGTCTAAGGAGCGACGACCCATCGTTAGAGCACTTGGGTGAAGGGGGCCAACTGGCACCAAGCATATGGCGAGATATTGACGAGCCTCCAAACTCTTCTAATTCGATCGTACTAAAATAGAACGTGGTCTACGGTCTCCTTAACCCACCTAGGGTACTGCGGTTGGATGCCCGGACCGCTCTCACTTAACACAGATCTCGTCGGTAGCCGGCCTCAAACCACCATCTAGAGGAAAAAGACAACCCTCGGGTGAAAACTGAACCTCTAAATTCAGGCGCAATCCTACGTTAGGTGCTGCTAATACTGAAAAAGGCTATAGAAGTCTCTCACTCCGACCCTGGGGCTATAGGACATACACCAAACTCTCACATCTAGATCAGCACTCTCCGGAGCTGCCAACGACTAAACTCTCTCTGTGAGGTGTTCCCCAAATAGATGGCCGATCTGACAAGTATCCCACCCTACTCCATCAAGGCGAAGGAGATCGCAAACCTATAGATCGTCCACAGCCTTAATGTTGACCATAGTTGTCCAGAGCCTCACCAAGAGAGTATCTACCCAAGAGTCCTCGACAACATTCACATTGCACCCTTCACCAATCAGCCACTAGGTATTAGCCAAGATAATGGGCACATAGCTGTAGATCTTCCACTAGAGGAAGGAGCACCTCCGGCCATTCTGAGCTACACCGGCTACTGTAACCGATCCATAGCATGCAATCATCACCCGACTACAAAAACACTGCGGCTCAAGTACTAGTCTCACCGCATGTCGACCAATCAATGCCTCTCTCCTCATAAAAACAGACTGAACACCCAACCCTCCCTCGTGAGTCGGATGATAGACTGTCTCCCACGCTAACAGGTGCACTCCGTGTCTGCAGCCATATGAGCCCCACAGGAAGCTTCAGAATGACTATGTTAGATATGAGATAGACCGGCATGGAGCTCAGGATGCATCTCACCAGTGTTGGCCTACCCATCATAAATAACGAGACTCTCTCCTCTAGCCACTCTTAGATGTGCTACATCATGTTGAGGCACTCCAACACCCATGGTCTCCTCCCCATGATGGGGATGCCCAGATAACTTCATGACCCCTCCTGGTCCCTCATGCCAAAGAGTCTCTTGATAACCTGCTTCATCTGCAACTCCGTCTTCAGACTGAAGCAAATGGTAGACTTGTGAAGGTTCACCCTCTAACCTGATGCCTCATAGTAGTCCTCCAAGATACTTTTGAGGACCAACGCGTCCCATGTCCTTGCCTTGACTAGGAGGAAACATTCGTCTGCAAACAAGAGAAGGAAGATCGGTCGGGCACTAAGGGCTAGCACATAGGCATCCATCTCCCACTCACGACACGCAGCTCGTAGGGCGCAAGATAACACATCAGTGTAGATAATAAACATGTAAGGGGACAAGGGGCAACATTGATGAAGCCTAATGGTAGAGTGGAAGAATGGCGACGACGTCCTGTTGATCAAGATGGAGAAGGATGGCCCTACACACAGGCAAACACCCACCCGATCCAAGTCTTGTGGAAGCCAAAGCTCTCCAGCGCAAACATAAGGAAGTCCCAGCAGACTCTATCATAGGCTCTCTCCATATCCAGCTTCACTGCCATGTAGCTCTGCTGCCTCGAGGCACGCTGCAGATCCCACATTATCTTCTGGGCAATCAGGACGTTGTTAATAATACTTTAACTCCCCACAAATGCCCCCTATTCCTAGCTGATAAGTCGGGCAGCAACGACTTCATCATGCCCATCATGATCTTCGCCACTACCTTGCAGAGAGTAGTGTAAAGGTAGATCGGCCTGAAATGACTGGGCTCCATCGTATCCCGTCACTTTGGAATGAAGGTTATGTAGGTTGACTTCCACGTATCCGCCATCGATGTTGTGCTGAAGAACAACTGGACTGCCTCCACTACCGCCCTCTAGATGATCCACCAATACCTCCTAAAGAAGAAAAGGGGAAAGCCGTCTAGCCCCAAGGTTTTGGTCTATTGTCTCTTTCAATTTATATTTCAAGCAATTCTCCATTGTGGAGAAAGATTGTTACTCAGCTGTGCAGCCTAGGAGGGTGAATTGGGCTTTTCAAAACTATAAACTAAAAATGCAACAAAAAAAAATTAATTCATATGTGATGTCCAGTGGGGATACGAGCAACAAATAAAGAAATAAGTAAAGAGCGCACAAACTAAACACTACAAACATAAAAAAATTATAGTATTTCGGTGCCAATTCTACACCTATATCTACTCCCTAAGACATCCTTATTGAGATTTTCACTATAATCCCTTCAATATTACAACACTATTGTTTTGATCGGGATCATAACAAACCCAGTTGATTTTTATTGAAAATTAACCAAAACCACCATCAAGCCTTTCCTAGGCTTAATACAATCCAATTCATAGTTTGGATGGATCTTTTCTCCAAATTTCAATCTCTGAAACTTGTTACAACAAAGTATAAGAAATTGTAATAAAAAGAGACTAAAGCTCCTTAAAAAGTTGATAAAATTATTGGAGCTCTTGAAAGCAGTTGATTGGCCTTGAATGGACTTAAATACTCTTCACCAGCCCTCTTTAATAGTGAAAGATGTGATATTTAAGTTCTCGCTGAATACACTTGAATTTTTTTCTTTTTTTTCTTCTTCTTATCACTTTCTTCCTTTTTCATTTGTTGTCTTTCTTAGGTATTCCCATGCATTTATAGCTTCTAAAATAGTTGGAAGATATTTCTTGTCGTTAGATAGGCTGAAAGAGCTATTTTGAGATAAAAATGACCATTTTGATTTACAGAAAAACTAGCTATTACTATTGTCAGGCATAGACGAGTCGACTCGACTTCTTCAGGGGTCGACTCGTGATCTTTTGGGGTCAACTTAAGATTGCTCTTATTTTTTCTACGTTCTATCTTTCACCTATGGTCATTGTGGGGTCGACTCATCTATTGACAGGGATAGACTCATTGTCCACTAGGGTTGACAAACATGTTGATTTAGGCTGCTTATTATCTTTTAACTATAGCCATTTTGGGGTCGACATTTTCAAAAGGATTCTACTTGTAATCCTTAAAGGTCGACTTATGAAAGTGCATATTTTTACCTCTCTTTGTTTTTGCTCTGAAACTATCCTGGGGTTGACTCATCTGATCCAAGGGTTGACTCGTAAATGCGTGCTAGTCTTTGTTAATGTACCGAGGTCAACTCGTATTTTTCTAGGGTCGACTCTTGAAACCGCCCAAAATTGAAGTCTTCTATTTTTTCCTATAGACATTCAGAAGTCAGCTTATAGTGTTCTTGGGGTCGACTTATCTTAGTTCAGAGCTTCATAAACTTGAGTTTTGATGAGAGCACAAAAGTGCGATTTACACATCACTTAAATTAATATTATTGCTAATAAATAATGATAAAAGTGTTGCATTAATATTATATTTTTGTGGGGTGCAGGTGATCGTAAATCAAAACAAAAATACGCATCAGGTCCAAAAAGATGCATCACTGCGGATGACTAGCCAACCGTATGGGTCAACCCTAGTTGTACATTAGAAGGAGGCTAAGTTCAGCCGTTCAGTTCACTGCAACCGATTCCCAGTAGCCCGTGCACCTCATTCCGATGGAACCCGTGTGCAACCCATCCTCCCGCAAGTGAGTCACGGCGTCCACGAACCAACGTCCAATCCTCCTTCCGTTCGCAAGCATCTCCATCTCACGCGTTGAAGCGTCCCGGCAGTCCGTGAAGCGTCCCAAGCCGTTCACAGCCTCAATCCGCGTCTCAACCTTCCTCCCAGCCGAGATCACCGACCCCCTCCTCCAAATCTGCATCCCAGCTTCTTGATTCTCGGCCGTCCGCTCCTCCCGCAGGTCCCGTGATCAGCGCCCAGCTTTCTCCTCCGTTCCAACGATCGTGAGCATCTCGGCACCATTCGCCTCCTCCGTTCCAGCATCCCAGCTCCTTCGGATCAGATTCTCAGCATCCCGCATCCCTTGCCTCTTGATTCTCCTCCCGGAATCCCAGCATCACACGCCGCATCCAGCAGCATGCGGCCGTTCGAGACCGAGGCTCCCAGTGATCCCGCCGCATCATCCTCTCCCGTTTCTCGCTATCAAGGAGCCACCGACCCCCTCCTCCATGATCCACCCAGCAATCCCACGGCCAGCTCTCGGAGTCCAATTCCAGTGATCACGCAATGCATTCTCAGCTCCCCTCCGTGTCCACCTCTTCCGCCTTCTCAGTCTCCCGCGCACAATCCCAGGCACCCATTCCTCCTCCTCTCCACGCAGAATCAGGGGATCCATCGCCGGGGTGGGGGCGATCTATATAAAGGGAGAAGGAGTTCTCGTTTGGGGGGCGGATTAGGGGAGAAGAAGAGGAAGAACAGAGGAGCCGGCTGCTGCGGTTGAAGGAAAAGAGAAGAAGGAAACAGGGTATGCCCTGTTTCCCAAAAGAAAAAGAAAAAAAAAAGAAGGAAGAGGTGATGCTTGTAATGGGAGGCTAACTCCTTTGGCAAAGGGTGAAGGATGAACCCTTGTCATATTGCTTTCATCAAGTACACTCTAAACTTGTATTCTAATTGTTTAATATCCATTGGTATGTTATGATTCTCGCATATTTATTTATTAGATAAATTAATTATGTTTTATATTTATTGATGCATGTATCGCTTTGATATTTGATTTGTCGTAGACATAAGTAGCACGATGAATGCTTAGACATTGAGTTCATATATTCAATCGATATATTCCATGATTAAAACTATTTTATCTATTCGATCCTTAATCGAGAATCGTCGAGTTTATTTGTTGAAAGTAATATAGTCAAGGGGGAATTCTGGATCCCTAGCCATCTCCATATTATCGAACTTAATTTATTAATTAGTTTCTCTAAACTACTGAAATTAAATCTGAAATTAAACTGATACTGCATAGATCGTTCCCTGAGGAATCGACCTCAGACTTTCGAGTTTTACTGCTTGTGCGATTCTCCTGCACTTGGAAGAGCAATTTTGCGAGCGCACCAAGTTTTTGGCGCCGTTGCTGGGGAACGGCTGAGTTATTAGTATAATTTTAGATTTAATTTTTACCTTAGTAGTTAGTATTTTTCTTTTGAAAAAAAAATTAAATCTTTACTACTATTTTTAATTTCCTGCACAGTTTGCATCAAACTCTGATATCATAAACATTTACCGTCTGATTGGACTCAAATTTGGTCAGCTAGTGCAAGACACATTTTTCAATAATCTGAACGACCTGATTGACATTCTGAGACTTTTAAGACCATTAGATTAATACGAAACCTTGCTGCTTTCTGTTTTGAATTTTCTGTATTTAATTTTTTTTAGAATCAGAATTTTATTGTTATCATATCTCATTAACCCTTGTTGCTAATTGAAAAAAAAAAACTTTAAGAAAATATAAAGGATGATTATTCAAAAAAAATTTAAAAAAAGAGGAAAAACCTAAAATTTCAAATTTTAAATTTCAAATTTCAGAATTTAAATTTCAAACTTCAACTCATAAATTTTTTTTAAAAAAAATAAATAATTTGCTTGATCACCTATTCAATGAAATTTAATGTCATGTCATAAAACATTAAAAAAAAAATCTCTTGATTATTGCATATAGCATAAGGCATCAGCATAAAATATTCTAAGGGCTGAACCCATTATAAAAAATAAGGTCGGGATTTCATCACTCGTCCTTAGCCCAAAAATCACCCCAGTGCATAAATATCCTAAGCTTAACTAAAATCAACTAGACGTTGGCCCCTAAGGACATTCGAGCTCAATAGGACGAAGGCCACCGAAAGTTGCACCAATTTCGCTCTATGACCCAGTCGATATCTAGGCAAGCTTTGTCCCTTTAAGGGAGACAGTCTCTGTTCGAGGAAAGTGGGTTTTAAGTGGGACCCTTGCTAAACGCATCGTGACCCCTCCACTTACCTGGGAGCTTACCTGGTCGACTAGGTTACTAGACCGGATTGGAGGCTTAGGTGTCCTCTTCAAACCAGTTAGGAGCTGTCTAGAAATTTAAGAAAAACATTAGGAATTGAGGTGTAATGTTTTGATGCATGCTTGATTGTGAATAGATTTTTGTTTTACTACATTAGGGTGTCCTTTTAGATATCTTTAGGTGGTACTTATATTATAAAAAAAAGGAGAAAAAAATATTTTATATGCTAAAGTGGAATAGGGACGATACCGGTCGATTAAGTCGTACAACTTTAGATTATCCCTTAGGACACATCCCTGAAATTCCTTCGCAGTATCTCACACCTTGTGAGATGGCTGATTTAAATGAAGATGCGGGAAGCCACCACGATCGAGAACGTGAACCCCATGTTATGACTCTAAGACAATACCTACAACCGGCTAGGACTAGTCAACCTTCATGCATAATTTTTTCTGATAATGTAGGACATTTTGACATCAAACCAGAGGTAATTCAATTGCTGCCCAAGTTTCACGGGTTAGAGTTCGAGAGTCCGTATCTTCATTTAAAGGATTTTGAAGAATTGAGCATCACATTTAGAGTGCCGAATGTCACCGAGGATGTCCTCAAGTTGACATTGTTCCCTTTCTCTCTAAAGGATAAGGTCAAAATATGGCTAAACTCCTTGCGACCTACATCAATAAGAACTTGGCAAGATATGCAGAGAGAATTTTTGAAGAAGTTCTTTCCCACACAAATGACCAACTTTTTAAAAAGACATATTAGCAATTTCCAACAAAAAGATAATGAAATATTTTATGAATGTTGGGAAACATTTAAAGACCTTCTTCTCTCATGCCCTCATCACGGGTTTGAAACTTGGAGAACCATTAACTTCTTTTATGAAGGTTTATCTCCACAGTTGAAACAGTTCGTAGAGACCATGTGCAATGGTAGATTTTTAGAAAAACAACCTGATGAGGCATGGGAGTATTTGGATTCCCTTGCTGAGACTGCCCAACTTTGGGATAACGGGGATAGAAACAATAAGTCTTTGCCTAAGCCTACTAGCTCTGTACAGGGAGGCCTTTACAACCTCAGAACTGAGGATGATCTTTATGCTAAAATGGCAGCCCTCACTAGGAAGGTAGAAGAAATTGAGCTTAGAAAGGTTGAGCCTGTCAAGACTATAGAGCTTAGAAACGAGTGTTGTGGTATCTGCGATATGTCGGGTCATACCACTACAGATTGCCCCACCATACCGGCATTCAAAGAAGTCTTACACAATCAAGCAAATGCTATGAACTCCTACCAAAAGCCTTATAACGATCCATACTCGAATACCTATAACCCTGGTTGGAAGAATCATCCAAATTTTAGGTGGAGAAATGATCATCCTCAACAGTCACACCATTCAGCTTCTCCACCTGCACATCCTACTTTTGCATCATCACCCTCTCAGAAGCCGAATATCGAGGATACCTTGCAATCTATACAAACTTTTCTACAAGGTCAAGCTAATATCAATGCTCAAAATACTCGAAATTTTGAAGATATAAGGAACCAATTGTCAATGTTGACTATCGTCCTAAGTACTCAGGAGAAGGGTAAGCTTCCAGCTCAACCCCAACCTAACCCACAAGTGCACGGTAGTAATAATACGGCTCCTTCTAGTTCACATACAGAACATGCAAAGAGCATCATGACTTTACGTAATGGGAAAGTCATTGATCAGACTGTCCCATTGAGACCGCAGGTCACTTCTAATTCTGATGCTCCCAAAGTCGATGACAGGGACAAAGAAGAAGTTGAAGACCCGACTTCTACCGAGAAAGTTGAATGTCCTTTTTCTCTACTTTTTCCACAACGGTTAAAGCCGTTGCAAAAGCTCGAACCTAATTCTGAAATTCTTGAGCTTTTTAAGCAAGTAAAGATCAACATACCTCTTCTTGATGCAATCAAACAAGTACCCTCATATGCCAAATTTTTGAAGGACTTGTGTACTGTCAAGCGCCGATTAAATGTTAAGAAGAAGGCATTTTTAACTGAAAATATGAGTGCTATTTTGCAGCACAACATTCTCCCTAAATTTAAGGATCCAGGTTGCCCAACCATCTCATGCATCATAGGCGACTTTAGGATAGAGTGAGCATTGTTAGATTTAGGGGCGAGTGTGAATTTGTTGCCATATTCTGTATATGAGCAACTTGGTTTAGGTGAGTTGAAGCCAACCTCCGTCACTTTGCAATTAGCTGACAGGTCAGTTAAAATTCCAAGGGGGATTATCGAGGATGTATTAGTCCAAGTAGACAAGTTCTACTTTTCTGTCGATTTTATCGTATTGGACACACATCCGACTTCGAACTCACAGTCTCAGATTCCGGTCATTTTAGGACGTCCATTCCTTGCAACTTCTAATGCATTGATTAATTGTAGGAATGGCGTCATGAAGCTTTCTTTTGGTAACATGACCTTAGAACTGAACATTTTTAATGTGTGCAAACAACCCAATGATCCCGAAGAGAGTAAGGAGGTTGATTGGGTTGAAACCATCACGAAAGAATATTTGTTAGCTGAAGCATTTAACAACCCATCCGATGATGGCTTAATTGATTGGTGTCCTAATGGCACCAATGATGATGATTTGTCATTCACACCTATTGTGGATAGTCTGGATATCAAGATAGTCAATGGGTGGAGACCGAAAGTAGGGGAATTTGAGAGGTTGTCGCCTCGAGAGGCGAAAATAGTACCATCCCATGAGCAAGCATCCAAGCTCGAATTGAAATCCTTACCAAAGGAACTTAAGTATGCTTTTCTTGGACCCGAAGATACTTTTCCTGTAATCATCTCATCTGGACTTGATCATACCCAAGAAAAAAAATTACTTAGTGTTCTAAATAATCATAAAGGAGCCTTAGGGTGGTCTATTACCGACTTGAAGGGGATTAGCTCCTTAGTTTGCACGCACCGGATATATTTGGAGGACAATGCCAAAACCACAAGGCAAATGCAACGAAGGTTGAATCCTATGATGAGAGATGTGGTTAAGGCAGAAGTCCTCAAGTTGCTTGACATGGGTATTATTTACCCAATTTTCGACAGCAAGTGGGTAAGCCCTACTCAAGTCGTTCCTAAGAAGTCGGATTTGACGGTCGTAGAAAATGAACAAGGTGAACTAGTTCCAACTCGTGTCCCGACGAGTTGGCGCATGTGTGTTGACTACCGAAAGCTGAATTTGGTCACACGAAAGGATCACTTTTCTCTATCCTTCCTAGACCAAGTGTTGGAGAGAGTTGCAGGGCATGATTTTTATTGTTTTCTCGATGGCTATTCGGGATATTATCAGATTGAAATTTCACCAGAAGATCAAGAGAAGACTACCTTCACTTGTCCTTTTGGCACATTTGCCTTCCGACGAATGCCATTTGGGTTGTGTAATGCACCTGCAACATTCCAAAGATGCATGCTCAGCATTTTTGAAGACATGAACGAGAAATTTTTGGAAGTGTTCATGGACGACTTCTTCATTTTTGGCGACACATTTGATGATTGCCTGTCACATTTACAAGCAGTCTTAACTCGATGTATGGAAAAGAATTTGATACTGAATTGGGAGAAATGCCACTTCATGGTGCCAAAGGGAATTGTCTTAGGACATATTGTTTCATCGAAGGGCATGGAAGTAGATAGAGCTAAGATCGATTTAATTGCTAAGCTACCTGCACCCAAGACGGTTAGAGATGTTCGATCATTTTTGGGTCACGCCGGATTTTATAGGAGGTTCATCAAGGACTTTAGTGTCATAGCTCGACCATTATGTAACCTCCTATCCCTTGATACACCGTTCAATTAGACTGAAACCTGTCAAGAGGCATTTGAAAAGTTGAAATCTATGCTTAGCACTGCACCCATCGTGCGACCACCTAATTGGTCATTACCATTTGAGATTATGTGCGACGCTAGCAACTATGCGATAGGAGCTGTCCTAGGACAACGCAAGGATAATAAGCCATATGTCATTTACTATGCAAGCAAAACCTTAAACGATGCTCAAATGAATTACACCACCACCGAGAAGGAATTGCTTGCAGTAGTATTGCCTTAGATAAATTTCGCTCTTATATCCTTGGTGCTCCTATTGTTATCTTCACGGACCATGCAGCACTAAAATATTTGTTGGATAAGAAAGAGGCCAAACCACGCTTAATACGATGGATACTTCTACTCCAAGAATTTGACATCACTATCAAAGATAAAAAAGGAGTAGAGAATGTGGTAGCTGACCATTTATCACGATTAGTTTTTAATGATTCGGCACCACAGTTCCCCATCAAGGACTCATTCCCCGAAGAGCAGTTGTTTGCACTTTCTACTATGCCATGGTATGCTGATATTGTAAACTTTCTTGTCACGAACCGAATTTCGGAGCATTGGGGATCGACAATAGAAAAATATTTTTGCACGAAGTGAGGAATTATTACTATGACGAACCCTATTTATTTAAATATTGCAATGACCAAATTTTTAGACGATGCATACCGGATCATGATATACAAAGCGTACTTTCTTTCTGTCACACTGATGCTTGTGGTGGACACTTTGCTTCTAAGAAAACGGCAGCTAAGGTGTTGCAATGTGGTTTTTATTGGCCTACACTATTTAAAGATGCCTACGAATTCTGTAGGACATGTGACCCATGTCAACATGTTGGAAGTCTAACTCGTAGGCAAATGATGCCTCTTCAGCCCATTACTGCTATTGAAATTTTTGACATATGGGGCATCGATTTCATGGGTCCATTCCTACCATCTTTTGGGTATGAGTACATTTTAGTCGGTGTCGAATATGTGTCCAAATGGGTAGAAGCTGTCGTCTGTAGAACCAATGATCACAAACCTGTTTTGAAATTTCTGAAAGAAAATATTTTTTCACGATTTGGGATACCTAAGGTCATAATTAGTGATGGTGGAAAATACTTTTGTAATAAGCCTTTTGAGACATTATTAAAAAGTATGGTGTCACCCACAGAGTTGCTACCCCATATCACCCGCAAACTAGTGGCCAAGTAGAATTAGCCAATAGGGAGATCAAGCGTATTTTAGAAAAAACAGTAAATTCATCACGAAAAGATTGGTCCTTGAAACTATCAAATGCATTATGGGCCTATCGTACTGCATACAAAACCATTCTTGGCATGTCTCCCTACCGGCTAGTCTATGGAAAAGTGTGTCATTTGTGTTAGAAGTATGCCCTAGAAGTCAATTTGGCTGACGCATTATTTTATTCTGGAACATAAATTTGTACTTGACCTAATTAAATTGGGCATTCTTTTCATTCATGTTCTTATGTGTCCATGAATCGTCCAAGGAATTAATAAGATGATAACGCATATTCTCAAGAGTTGAGAATTTGAGGCATGTGTCATTGGTGATTAATTCCTGAATTGCTCCT
The DNA here is from genome assembly GCF_009389715.1 of Phoenix dactylifera. NCBI lineage: Eukaryota > Viridiplantae > Streptophyta > Magnoliopsida > Arecales > Arecaceae > Phoenix > Phoenix dactylifera. The sequence goes on from NW_024068172.1 coordinate 84,532, forward strand.
AATCGATGGATCATCACGAGGACGGTGATTGATCCGCTGAGATTAGTGCACATATTGCTTTCTTTGATGAACGAGTCTTGAGTCCACAGTGTAGGGACACTGGAGCAATTGTGCAAGTGCTTGTTAGAGAACAAGGGTACTGAGCGTGACCAAGACAAGAAGTCACTTGGATGTCTATCCACTCGTCAGTGACTTGCTTGATGTTGCAGTAGTGTGACTAGTCCTTTGACCTGCGGTGCTTCGGCTACTCACAGTGAGGTTATTGTAGTTTGACTGCACGTATACATGGTCTCTAGCCATATGGGTCCATGCAGTGTAGATTAGCTGCAGTAGGTTCACTGTAGGAGTAGGATATGCACCTATAAGGAATCTATCGACCTTGATAGATAAGGAGAGATCCTATGTGATTTATAAGACTGAGTTCGTAAGACCTCGGCCGGGGCAGATTGTACAGTGGAGAAAGAGTTTTCTACTCTCGAGCTTAAGTCGAATAAATCTTGACATATGACGGACGATGGGGTTTGACGAGTTGTCCATGACCTCCGTCCTGTAGGGATCTACGATAGAAGGACTATATCAGACGATAACTGCACCTAGAGGTTCATTATTCCATTCTGCTGGGTAACCACTACATGCTGCTAGGTGTCACTGGTGGATGGTGAGACTCACAGGGAATATCTCGATGATCGATAAACCCTGATGAGTTGAGTTGGAACTGTTCCAACCCATTGAAAGGAGTTTTCAATGATATTGTGATAGAGATTGCAATATATCTCACTACCAGTCAGAATAGAACCTATGGGGTCACACACATTAGAAGTATTGACCGATCCGATGGTTGAAATGTGATTATGAATCACGAGTAATCAATTCGATTGATAATCAGTTGAAGAAGGAACAATGGGAATTGATTAATTGGACTTAAAACACGAATCCTACTTGGAGTAGGATTTCTGGAGTCCTAATTGGATTAGGACTGGGAGTCCTACTTGGAGTAGGACTGGGAGTCCTACTTGGAATAGGATTCCTACAATCCTAATTGAATTAGGATTTTTGAATTCAATTTGGATTCCTACTTAGAATAGGATTCCTAGAAGTTCTAATTGGATTAGGACTTCGGATTCAAATTAGAGTCCTAATTGGATTAGGACTAAAATTAAATGAGTCCTAATTGGATTAGGATTTCTTAAGTCCCAATTAATTATTAATCTAATGAATCAAGATGACTCCTAATTAGATTAGGATTGAAGGGTTCAATTGAGTCATGATTCATTGAGTTCTAATTGGATTAGGACATTGCATGGATCAAACCCAAAATTGGTTCACCCTTGGACTAAGCCTAATTAGATTAGGTCTTAGCCACATTAGGACATCCCAACCCTCCTTAGAGGAGGATTAGGGTTAACCATGAGGGAGGGGCGCAAGCCCCTCCCCCTTTTTTCTCCTTGGTGCGGCAACACAAGAGGGGCCGGCGCCCTTCTTGGAAATCAATCAAAGAGCTCCTAAAAGTTAGGAGCTCCACTTGCTTTATAAAGGGGGTATGGGAGGCACCTAGGGCATTCAATTGAAGCCCTCTCCCTCTCCAACTCGTGGCCACCCTTTCTCCTCTTGGTTTTCAGCCGCAAGCAAGGTGAGAAGAAAAGAAAAAAAAGCTTGGCGGCCATCTTCTTCCCTCCTCCTTGGTTCCAACGCAGGGAAAAGGAAGTAGGCTGCAGGGGCTTTGATTCTTCTTCAAACTTCATCCTTCTTCTTCCTCCTCCCAAGCACAATCAAGGGTTGATTCAAAGGGAGGACATGAACCATTAAAAGAAGTCTCTGCAAGGGAGCTAGCACCCCGGAGAGACAAGGAAGCCTTGGATCGGTTTTTGCTTCGTGTGGATACCCGTAGAGGCCGGACGCGTGAACGGCTTCAAGCGAACCTTCATCCTAAATCACGAACTTCAGTTTGCGGTGATCATCTACCCGCACAAGGTGAAGATCTGATCTTCATAATTAGTTTAAAAGTTTTTAATTCTAATCTATCTACGAACGGTTTTAAATAACATTCATGTGATGAACGTCGATCTCGCGCATGCCTCTTCCGCTGCCATCTGAATTTTTTTAAATTTTCTGCGGCATGGGCGGGTTCCCAACAGTGGTATCAGAGCTTAGGCTTCGTAGATTAAGGTTAGAATTAATTATAAACAGGCTTGATAGATCTGAAATTTAAAAGGATATGCATGCTGAAATTTTCTGCATGCAGATTTTTCAGGGTTGCTGATTTTTGCATGCTGATTTTTATGTGATAAATTGATGATTCTAATTGCATTGTTAATGGGATTACAAAGTTTGGAATCATGATTAGCATGATCAGCAACCTAAGTCATAAGATAATCAATTAAGTTTCAGATCTGAAAAGTATAATTGCTGCATGTGGTGATGATCATAGGATTCAAACCCTTTTGGTATTAAATGTAATGACCTGCGATGTGATCTGTAATGTCATGTAATTTTTCAGATGCTTGCATGCATCTTATTTGATATTTTGAGAGGACTGCGTGCCTACTAAAAGGGGATATAATTTATTATTATTTTTATTTTATATCTGGTTGTATTTCTGTGATGTGATGTACGTCAACGATCAAGTCGAAGATAGTGCATGAGATGAACGGCGATCTAAGCGGTTGATGGCGATTGGATCAAGAGTTGGTCAAGGATCGAATCAAGGAGGCTTGGAACCAATTCAAGAGTTGAAGACCAGTTGATCGATTGACGTGCATGTGCTTGTAATATGACCTAATTAGAATCCATGATCATCACCTATTTAAAGTTTAGCTTTATTTATTGCTGCGATTATAACTGCCTGCGATGTGCCGTTTGCATGAGATGTGAATGAGAGCGGGGTAGATAGGTTTACATGTGATGTAGCAAACCCAATGAGACCTAAACTAAAACCTCCTCAATCAAGTCGAGAGTGAACCAACATGAGCGAGTCATATTAGATTAATTGATCTAATTGGTGTCTAGGAAAGCATGAAAGGTGGTTACTTAATTAGGACCTTACTCTCTGAGTAAGGGGAGCCTCCCACCTGCTTACCTGGCCAATTATTCAATTACCTCTTATGAAGAGCTCAAGTTGCAAACACTAAGACCTGATTAACCAATATTAAGTCCATAGGTCTTCCACCGTAGTAGAGCTGCTAAGGTCTTTCTGATGCTGATTTGTCTCGGCTGGATACAGTGGGCAAGTTGCATCGGGGGGCTGGACCTCTCTATAGACATGAGATGTTGTAGGGATAAAGATGGGGTTGGGCACCAATAACTGTTAGGTGAGGACCCAATGACGACTTTATTTCTATGGTTATACGGTGGGTCTAACTTAACTAAGAAATGGGACCAATAACTGTTAGGTGAGGTCTTCATGGCTTAGAAACCAAGTAGCACTGCAACATGCTTAAGAAGCATTGTACAAGAGTTGTACACTCATCCATTTATGTGTCATCAATAACTGTTAGGTGAGGTGGCATATAAATCGGTGGGACCGCAGTACCCACTAGAAACCCTAGTCGTATAGGATTTCCGTTTTCCTACCAGGGGAGTATGAGGAATTCGAGAAAATAGTGGGGGGCACATTTGTTCTAAAAGACCCTAGAACAAATTAAGATCAAGTACAAAATTCTAACTAGAATCTTTACTCTCTGAGGATTATAATGTCAGCTTCTAGACTTTTAACTTATAGAACAACCGTTTGACCAAACCCAATTATAAAGACTGGCTCAGCAAATTTTAAAATAGTTTTGAATTGTGAGAAATTAGGGCATGTGCTAGACCATGGAATCCCCGTATTACCAATCTGTCCGATCACTGATCAGCGTAAGACGCATGCCAAGTGGACGAACGATGACAATAAAGTTAGGTGCTACATAATGGCATCCATGTCCAATAAATTATAAATGCCAGCATGAGAACATGAAGATTGCCGAGGACACATTAAATCACCTGCAAGAGTTGTATGGTGATCAGAGTCACGCAGCTTGGTTTGAATATCCAAGAGGCTCTTCAAGGCCAAGATGCGCGATAGGCAGTCTGTCCATGATCATGGTTTGACCATGATAAAGGACTTAGAGAAGCTTGAGAAGCTCGGCATGACCATGCACAAGGAATTGCAAACGGATTTGATCCCACAATCCTTTCTAGCTTCATATGAACAGTTTATAATAAATTATCATATGAACAAGATTGTATGCACCAAAACAGAATTGTTAAATAAATTGGTAACTGCCTTAGGGACCTTGAAGAGTTCAAGAGGCATCGTTCTTGCTGTCGAGTTGGTTTCTACTTCCAAGAGAGAGTCTATTTGGAAGAAGAAGAAGCCTGCGAAGAAGCAGAAGACTGAGAAAACGCCAAGTAAGGAAATTCCAAGAAAAAGGCCAATTGCAAGGAAAAGTGTTTCCATTGCATCATGGACGGCCATTGGAAGAGGAACTGTCCTACAAACATGGGAAGCATAAAAAAAAACATGAAGGGTGACAGACCTTCAGAAGATATGTCAGATTTGCTCAGGATACTTAGGGATTGTTACCTATTGCTAGCAGAAATTTGATTTCTGTATCTTGTTTAGCACAGAAAGATTTTTATAAGACTACTGTTCTATTTATTTGAGAAATAAATTAGTTCAACGTAGTTTTATGATTGACAGTCTCTATCACATACATATGGATGTATCTATGAATGTATCTGAGCAAACAGTAAATACCATAGGATCTAATAGATCCAGAAATGAGATAAATCTAAAGTATTTGTGGCACCTCAGGCTTGGCCATATAGGAGAAGACAGAATAAATAAATTGGAGAAACATGAGCTTTTTGGCTCATTGACTTTCGAGTCATATTGGATTTGTAAATTCTGCCTTCAAGGAAAGATGACCAAATTATCCTTTGTAGGACACAGGGAGGTCCACTGAAATACTTACCCTAGTATACACTGATGTGTGTGGCCCATTCGATGTGCAGGCTAGGGGTTGTAATTTTTTACTTCATTTATCGATGATTACTCACGGTATGGATATGTGTATGATACACAAATCTGAAACTTTTTGAAAGGTTCAAAGAGTTGAGATATGAAGTAGAAAAGTAAATAGAAAAACTCATTAAGGTTCTTCGATCAGATCGAGGAAGTGAATACCTTAGTGAAAAGTTCCGTGATTATCTCAAGGAGAATGGTATAGTTTCATAATGGACTCCTCCTGGTACACCTCAGCTCAACGGAGTGTCAGAGAGGAGGAATCGGACTCTATTGGATATGGTCCGGTCCATGATGAACTTCACTAATTTACCCTTATTTCTTTAGATAGATGCCCTATTTTCAACTATTTACTTATTGAATAGAGTTCCCTCTAAAGTCCGTTCCTACCACACCATATGAGATATGACATGGTAAGAAGCTGAGTCTTGGTTATCTCAAGATTTGGGGATGTCCAGCTCAACTCAAGCGACAACAGGCGAACAAGTTAGAGGATAGGACAATTAATGCTCATTTTATAGGATATCCTAAAGAGTCATTAGGATACGACTTTTCGTCCCAAAGGATCACAAAGTATTTGTGAGCCTAGATGCTATCTTCATGGAAAATAGTTTATCCTTGACAAAAACAGTGGGAGGAAAATTGAGCTTGAAGAGAAAGTCTCTAAAACAGCAACGAGCCATTGTGCCTATAGAACCTATTTATATTAAGCCAGTACACGTAGTACCTCCTCTACCTCGTAAATCTAGTAGGATCTCCCGTCCGCCTGAAAGGTACTTAGGTATGCTTACAGAGGATGTAGAGGAAGTGTTCCTCATGGGAGATAGGGATCAAGGTAAGGATCTTAATACCTACAACGAGGCGATGTTAGACATCAATTCCGAGAGATGGCTGGAAGCGATGAAGTCAGAGATGGACTCCATCCATTCCTACCAAGTCTGGACCTTAGTAGATCCACCAGAAGGTATAGTACCTATTGGGTATAAATGGATCTACTAGAGGAAATTAAGTTCGGATGGCTAGGTAGAGACCTATAAGGCAAGGCTAGTGGCGAAAGGTTATAGTCAGTGCGAAAGTACTGATTATAAAGATACTTTTCACCCTATAGCATTGCTGAAGTACATTCGAATATTGCTTGTTGTTGCAGCTTATCATGATATTGTGATGGTGATCACAAAGTATGTAAGCTGCAAAGGTCCATTCATGGACAAAAGCAAGTATCTCGGAGTTGGAATACTCGTTTCAATGATATAATCAAATCATTTGATTTTATCAAGAACGAGGAGGAACCATGTGTTTATAAGAAGGTTAGTGGGAGGGCTATTGCATTCCTCGTATTGTATGTGGATGATATCCTTCAAATTGGGAATGATATTCCCATACTGACTAAGGTCAAGGTTAGATTGTTTAAGGAATTCTCCATGATAGACCTTGGAAAAGCATCCTATATTCTGAATTAAGGTCTATAGAGATAGATCTAAGAGGATGCTTGTCCTGTCACAGAATATGTATATAGAGGGAGTGCTGAAGAGGTTCGGCATGGAAACCTATAAAAGGGGATTATTATCCCTTATGCATGGGATAAATCTCTCCAAGAAGATGTGCCCCAACACATCTGAAGAGATTCAGCGGATGAGCAAGATCCCTTATGCTTCGGCTATAGGGAGCCTCATGTATACCATGCAATGTACGTGACTTGATATAGTACATGCTGTGAGTGTCACGAGCATATATCAGTCAAATCCAGGCAAGAAGCGCAGGATAGCTGTGAAGAACAGTCTTGAGTACTTAAGAAGAACTAAGGACATGTTCTTGGTCTTTGGGAGAAGATAAGAGTTGAAGGTAGAAGGATGCACACATATTGATGATAGAAAGTCTACATTAGAATATGTGCAATGGTGGTTCAGTAAATTGGAAGAGTTCCAAACAACCGATCATTGTAGATTCTACCTTAAAAACTGAATGTTAAGCCGTCTCTAAGGGTGCAGTGAAAACTTTTTGGTTTAAGAAGTTCATTGCAGAGTTAAGTGTAATGTCATCAGATGCCATAACACTCTACTGCAATAACAAAGGCACCACAGCACTAGCTAAGGAGCCAAAGGTCTCACCAGAAGTCTAAGCACATAGAGCGGCGGTTTAACCTAATAAGCAACTACCTCGAAAAGAAATAAGTAGAGGATCAAAGAGTAGACTCCACAGAAAATGTGGTGGACCCATTCACTAAGCAGATAAGTCAGTAGAAAACTAAAATGCATCTTGAGAAGATGGGGCTTAGGTTTATGGCTGATTGGCTTTAGTGCAAGTGGGAGATTGTTAGAAGTATGCCCTAGAAGTCAATTTGGCTGACGCATTATTTTATTCTGGAACATAAATTTGTACTTGACCTAATTAAATTGGGCATTCTTTTCATTCATGTTCTTATGTGTCCATGAATCGTCCAAGGAATTAATAAGATGATAACGCATATTCTCAAGAGTTGAGAATTTGAGGCATGTGTCATTGGTGATTAATTCCTGAATTGCTCCTAATCGATGGATCATCACGAGGACGGTGATTGATCCGCTGAGATTAGTGCACATATTGCTTTCTTTGATGGACGAGTCTTGAGTCCACAGTGTAGGGACACTGGAGCAATTGTGCAAGTGCTTGTTAGAGAACAAGGGTACTGAGCGTGACCAAGACAAGAAGTCACTTGGATGTCTATCCACTCGTCAGTGACTTGCTTGATGTTGCAGTAGTGTGACTAGTCCTTTGACCTGCGGTGCTTCGGCTACTCACAGTGAGGTTATTGTAGTTTGACTGCACGTATACATGGTCTCTAGCCATATGGGTCCATGCAGTGTAGATTAGCTGCAGTAGGTTCACTGTAGGAGTAGGATATGCACCTATAAGGAATCTATCGACCTTGATAGATAAGGAGAGATCCTATGTGATTTATAAGACTGAGTTCGTAAGACCTCGGCCGGGGCAGATTGTACAGTGGAGAAAGAGTTTTCTACTCTCGAGCTTAAGTCGAATAAATCTTGACATATGACGGACGATGGGGTTTGACGAGTTGTCCATGACCTCCGTCCTGTAGGGATCTACGATAGAAGGACTATATCAGACGATAACTGCACCTAGAGGTTCATTATTCCATTCTGCTGGGTAACCACTACATGCTGCTAGGTGTCACTGGTGGATGGTGAGACTCACAGGAAATATCTCGATGATCGATAAACCCTGATGAGTTGAGTTGGAACTGTTCCAACCCATTGAAAGGAGTTTTCAATGATATTGTGATAGAGATTGCAATATATCTCACTACCAGTCAGAATAGAACCTATGGGGTCACACACATTAGAAGTATTGACCGATCCGATGGTTGAAATGTGATTATGAATCACGAGTAATCAATTCGATTGATAATCAGTTGAAGAAGGAACAATGGGAATTGATTAATTGGACTTAAAAACACGAATCCTACTTGGAGTAGGATTTCTGGAGTCCTAATTAGATTAGGACTGGGAGTCCTACTTGGAGTAGGACTGGGAGTCCTACTTGGAATAGGATTCCTACAATCCTAATTGAATTAGGATTTTTGAATTCAATTTGGATTCCTACTTAGAATAGGATTCCTAGAAGTCCTAATTGGATTAGGACTTCGGATTCAAATTAGAGTCCTAATTGGATTAGGACTAAAATTAAATGAGTCCTAATTGGATTAGGATTTCTTAAGTCCCAATTAATTATTAATCTAATGAATCAAGATGACTCCTAATTAGATTAGGATTGAAGGGTTCAATTGAGTCATGATTCATTGAGTTCTAATTGGATTAGGACATTGCATGGATCAAACCCAAAATTGGTTCACCCTTGGACTAAGCCTAATTAGATTAGGTCTTAGCCACATTAGGACATCCCAACCCTCCTTAGAGGAGGATTAGGGTTAACCATGAGGGAGGGGCGCAAGCCCCTCCCCCTTTTTTCTCCTTGGTGCGGCAACACAAGAGGGGCCGGCGCCCTTCTTGGAAATCAATCAAAGAGCTCCTAAAAGTTAGGAGCTCCACTTGCTTTATAAAGGGGGTATGGGAGGCACCTAGGGCATTCAATTGAAGCCCTCTCCCTCTCCAACTCGTGGCCACTCTTTCTCCTCTTGGTTTTCAGCCGCAAGCAAGGTGAGAAGAAAAGAAAAAAAAGCTTGGCGGCCATCTTCTTCCCTCCTCCTTGGTTCCAACGCAGGGAAAAGGAAGTAGGCTGCAGGGGCTTTGATTCTTCTTCAAACTTCATCCTTCTTCTTCCTCCTCCCAAGCACAATCAAGGGTTGATTCAAAGGGAGGACATGAACCATTAAAAGAAGTCTCTGCAAGGGAGCTAGCACTCCGGAGAGACAAGGAAGCCTTGGATCGGTTTTTGCTTCGTGTGGATACCCGTAGAGGCCGGACGCGTGAACGGCTTCAAGCGAACCTTCATCCTAAATCACGAACTTCAGTTTGCGGTGATCATCTACCCGCACAAGGTGAAGATCTGATCTTCATAATTAGTTTAAAAGTTTTTAATTCTAATCTATCTACGAACGGTTTTAAATAACGTTCATGTGATGAACGTCGATCTCGCGCATGCCTCTTCCGCTGCCATCTGAATTTTTTTAAATTTTCTGCGGCATGGGCGGGTTTCCAACAATTTGCCTGTAGAAATAGAGCATAAATCGTATTGGGCAATTAGAAAATTGAATTTTGATTTACGTGATGCCGGTCTAGCTAGAAAATTGCAATTGAACGAGCTTAACGAGATTCGCAGAGATGCTTATGATAATGCTAAGATTTGTAAAGAACGAATGAAGATCTTACATGATAAATCAATTTTGAAAAACTTTTGAACCTTTGCAAAAAGTCCTTTTATACGACTCCTGCTTACATCTGTTTCCTGGTAAGTTGCGATCGAGATGGACAGGTCCCTACATTATAAAAACTATTTTTCCATATGGGGCGGTTGAAATTGAGAATCCACGAGATGGTACGATTTTTAAGGTGAATGGACACAGGTTAAAATCTTTTCTTGAGAATTTTGCAAATGAAGAGGACTCCTTTTCCTTGGGGAAGCCTTCTTACGACTGAGTATGACGGCAAAGGTATCTGTATATTAGTTAGAATTAATTTTTTTTTATTTCTAGTTTTCTTCTTATTTTGTAGGTCTTCTTTTTTGGATATCAACAGCTCAAGGTATTGCTCTTCTCCCCAATATTATTTTCTCTATTGTATCTATTATATTGATGACAATGCAATGTTTAAGTTGGAGGGAGGGAAATATTTTAGTTAAAAAAAAATGTTTCTGCATTTGATTTATTCTATTACTTTCTTTTCTGAGCAAATGCATGTGTATTTCATATTGAGTTTGTGTAACTATTAAGGCATGGAACACATGCATGCTATGACTAATCAGAGACCTATTATTAGATCCCGCACATGTACTTAATAATTACAGAAAGGCCTCAGGAGTTCATATTTGTTTAATGCATTTTTATTAAGCCGTATCTGTAAAAAAAGTACGAGTATCCTTGTCCGTACTATAAGGTTCATGATTTGGTTTTCACATAAAGATAGAGGTTGAATACCCTGGCTAGATCACCTAAGTGCCTTATGTTCCGACCTTGGTTGACATATAGTCACGATGCAGTCACGTTATATGGTTCAGTTTACCTACTTTTTTGATTATGTCAAAAAAATAAAAAATAAAAAATAAAAATAAAAATAAAAAAAGGGAAAGAGATGTCAAGTCTGATCTCGTGGCATAGTCTGGTTCGAGTAATTAAGCCCGAGGGATGTTTCACCTAATGCCTTGAGCCAACTGGATCAGGAGTCATTGGCCGAAAACTCGCTACATGGACCTTACTAAAGCCTAAGGGGGTTGGACTATTGTAATCGTCATATTTGTTTAAAAATAAAAATAAGCATGAATAAGGTTGGTTGGACTGAACCCAGTGACATGTGGTAATGGCTAGTTTGACTCCATTAATTTGGAACTCTGTGTACTTTGGATGTTTAGCTGGGCTTGATAGCTCCTTCTTTATATGCGAACCATTTTTGACAAATTTAGACAACATGAGATATTCTGAAAATTTGATGGATCGGGCTCTAATAAACTGTAGTAAACACTTGTGAACTTGAGTAGTGCACCTAAAAATTCAAGCAGTACCATGTTGTGGTGGAGGTATTAGTGCTCTAAGAAAGTCATTCTGTTTATGCACACTACACTTTAGTATTTCCCTTGCTTTGATAGTTGCCATGCTTGAAAATATAAATTAATTAATTACATGTGTATTAGCTTAGAATTTATTTCACATTTTTATTAGGATCTCATGTCATATCATTCATGATGTTTGTGGGTAACATCTCTGCAAACCCTCACGAGACAACACTCGTCCACTAGGATAACCTAGGGATTTAACGGCTTGTTGCACGTATTAAGTGCAATCGTGATGCCCTACGAAAGTGGGTACGTATCTTAGTTATCTTTAGCTTCAATAAAAAGTCATAGTTTAAACCACACCTTTTGCACTCTCATTTTTTCATTTGCCCGTTAATTGCTAGAGACTAGCAATAAGCTAGTTGGGGGGTGTGATGAGAGCACAAAAGTACGATTTACACATCACTTAAATTAATATTATTGCTAATAAATAATGATAAAAGTGTTGCATTAATATTATATTTTTGTGGGGTGCAGGTGATCGTAAAGCAAAACAAAAATGCGCATCGGGTCCAAAAAGATGCATCACTGCGGATGACTAGCCAACCGTATGGGTCAACCCCAGTTGTACACTAGAAGGAGGCTAAGTTCAGCCGTTCAGTTCACTGCAACCGATTTCCAGTAGCCCATGCACCTCATTCTGATGGAACCCATGTGCAACCCATCCTCCCGCAAGTGAGTCACGGCGTCCACGAACCAACGTCCAATCCTCCTTCCGTTCGCAAGCATCTCCATCTCACGTGTTGAAGCGTCCCGGCAATCCGTGAAGCGTCCCAAGCCGTTCACAGCCTCAATCCGCATCTCAACCTTCCTCCCAGCCGAGATCACCGACCCCCTCCTCCGGATCCGCATCCCAGCTTCTTGATTCTCGGCCGTCCGCTCCTCCCGCAGGTCCCGTGATCAGCGCCCAGCTTTCTCCTCCGTTCCAACAATCGTGAGCATCTCGGCACCATTCGCCTCCTCCGTTCCAACGTCCCAGCTCCTTCGGATCAGATTCTCAGCATCCCGCATCCCCTGCCTCTTGATTCTCCTTCCGGAATCCCAGCATCACACGCCGCATCCAGCAGCGCGCGGCCGTTCGAGACCGAGGCTCCCAGTGATCCCGCCGCATCATCCTCTCCCGTTTCTCGCCATCAAGGAGCCACCGACCCCCTCCGTGATCCGCCCAGCAATCCCACGGCCAGCTCTCGGAGATCCAATCCTAGTGATCACGCGATGCATTCTCAGCTCCCCTCCGTGTCCGCCTCTTCTGCCTTCTCAGACTCCCGCGCACAATCCCAGGCACCCATTCCTCCTCCTCTCCACGCAGAATCAGGGGATCTATCGCCGGGGTGGGGGCGATCTATATAAAGGGAGAAGGAGTTCTCGTTTGGGGGGCGGATTAGGGGAGAAGAAGAGGAAGAACAAAGGAGCCGGCTGCTACGGTTGAAGGAAAACAGAAGAAGGAAACAGGGTATGCCCTGTTTCCGAAAAGAAAAAGAAAAAAAAAAAAAAGAAGAGCTGATGCTTGTAATGGGAGGCTAACTCCTTTGGCAGAGGGTGAAGGATGAACCCTTGTCATGTTGCTTTCATCAAGTACACTCTAAACTTGTATTCTAATTGTTTAATATCCATTGGTATGTTATGATTCTCGCATATTTATTTATTAGATAAATTAATTATGTTTTATATTTATTGATGCATTTATCGCTCTGATATTTGATTTGTCGTAGACATAAGTAGCACGATGAAAGCTTAGACATTGAGTTCATGTATTCAATCGATATATTCCATGATTAAAACTATTTTATCTATTCGATCCTTAATCGAGAATCGTCGAGTTTATTTGTTGAAAGTAATATAGTCAAGGGGGGATTCCGGATCCCTACCATCTCCATATTGTCGAACTTAATTTATTAATTAGTTTCTCTAAACTACTGAAATTAAACTGATACTTCATAGACCGTTCCCTGAGGAATCGACCTCGGACTTCCGAGTTTTACTGCTTGTACGATTCTCCTGCACTTGGGAGAGCAATTTTGCGAGCGCACCAAGTTTTATTCTTCCATATTAAGAGTTTTGATTTGATATATTCTTGGCATCCTGTGAGCATTCTAGCACACTCCAAAAAGATAATTAGTAAAGTTTTACTCAAACATTTTATATCATCAAAATCAAACCTTTTAGGTCAACAAAAATCTGCTCTTATGCTCCACTTATATTTGCTCTGCATCTATTGATGTGCCTTATGATCCATGGTTATGATCCACAACTCTAGCTCGGTGGCCTGCTCCTATTGATACCAATTTGCTACAAGGCCTTACAGACAAGGATCTCTTGCTCATTGAAGAAAAGAAATGGAATCAATCACTTGTCTCCTAACATTTTGCGAAGGAATTAGTCGACAAGGTACTCTCTATCCAAATTGATAGTGGTGTAGTGTTGATATGTTGGGTAGGGGTTTATTTGCTGATTTGAGGGTCAAGGTATCTGATCTTTATAAAATCCCTTTATTTTAACCTCAATCAAATTGTTGTATTGATTGGGTATGGAGACTAGGTGTCCATCCTACAATTTCTCTATTTATATGGAAGATTGCATGGCATGGGCTCCCTCGTCGAGCTATCCTACATCAGCATGGTTTTCACAAACCGAGTCATTGTGACTTATGCATGCATGTTGATGAATCTATAGTTTATGTTATTCTGCAATGCAAATTGGCATCTTAAGTTTGGAGGCAAGCCCCACTCAGTGATTCATCTCCTATTTCTTCTCTATCACTTGATGACTTTCTATAGATTATTAGAGAGATCTTCTAGTGATGATAGAAGATCTGACGTAGTTTTGATGTCTTATATTACCTATCATATTTGGTTAGTTAGGAATGATAGCATTTTTTAGGGTATGAGACTGAGTGATTATCCTTGAAGCATCCGTCCAAGCCTAGGAATTTTTACATGTATCTGTTTCAGAGAGACCATGGATAGTAGAGATAACCTATGGCTCTTCCGATGCAGTTTTTATGTCCATGTAGGTAATATACTTTTCTTGGGTCCACCACTCCCTGCTTCCTTAAGGTTAATTTTGATGACACTGTACATGAAAGAGGTGCTTTTGGTCGATTGGCCTTTGTTATAGGGAGCGCTAGTTGAGCTTTATTAGCTGCAGGAGACGTCAGAATCTTTGACACTATAGTCCCAATGGCCGAGTTACGTGCGGCTTGGGAGAGGCTAACTTTTGCTATACGGACATTGAGGGCCTCCCACATTTGTCTGGAGGATGATTCTTTGACATTTATTAGATCGCTTTTAGATTTCCAATCATTTGGTGTCAGATGTTATCCCTTTTTGCTGGACCATTGGCAAATGATGTGCACTTTACACTCGCTCAAGGTACCTCATATTTATAAGAAAGCGAATAGTGAAAAGCTACTTGTGTGGCCAATCACACTACAACCATATGTTAGAACTCTACAACAAATCTTCCATCTCAATTTTCGGGCATTTTATTTTCTAAATCCTATGGGTGGTGTCTTTACTCTCGTGTGGTTTAGTTTAACCGATTCGACCAACCAAAAAAAATCCTTAATAACCTTCATAACTTCTCTAACGGGTTTTCATGAGAATTTTCTACTTACTTAGCATGGATTTTCTTGTGGATTCCTGCTCGAAATGATAAGGTGGTCCAGCTCCCACGACCGACTGCTGAATAAATAAGAGGAATAACACACTACCAACTTCGCTTGACGTCCGTTTGCCATGATAGGCCGGCCCAACGTGTTTGTCGCGAGATACCACACGCTATTCATCCGACCCCACCAACACCCAAATATCTCTTTTGTTAAACGACACACTTAGCAACGCAAACATGTGTTGCCAATAGCCAGCCTATCAGAAAGTGACACGTAAAAATAGCCAGCCTATCAAAGCCCATCTCCGGACCTTTTATTTTTCCCCAGAGCAGACGTATTTGACCGGGAGTTCAGAGGGGAAAAAAAGAAAGCTACGAGGCCCAAAACTATTACCAAACTGTTTCCCTGAAGAAGTTCATTCCACTTGGCACAAGGATATTAGTATTTTGGTCATGCTATCTCGCCTGCTTGTGGTGCAGGGAAATAGCTTTGGTCTCTACGTTATTGCTGTGGTTTAACAAATAAAACAACACGGTGGACTTGGGTGTTCCAAAGGAAGAAAATTAAAATCCTTGGCCTGCCATTATGAAAGGATGGTCTTGGGGCAGGAAATAGAGCTACACTTGCGGTGGTGGTGTTTCTCACAAAGCCGAAAGAGGATTGTGAGAGGGATGGGAGCCTTATCCACAGATAATTTCCCCCTTTTCTTCTTCTACTTCTTCATCTCTTTTTGTTTCTGTTCTCCATCCCATTCTCAGCAAGAACCAGCTGCTGGGTCTGGCTACAAGCTCCAATCGATCAATGTCAACCCTTCAGGGAAGTCACTGATTGCGAAGCTTCAGCTTATTCAGAAGTCGTCGATCTATGGACCAGATGTTCAGAACCTCAATCTCTTCGCATCGTAAGTGAATGATTTGTTTCTTCTCTTCAAGTAAGCATCATCAAACTACAGTTAGCAAATGCCAAACATATAGGCAATTATTGATAACCTTGAATCATGGACTCAAGATGGATAAATTATAGACTCATAATCATATTTAAACAATTGAGGATTCTAATTGTTGTCTCTCTTTCGCTCTCTTTTTATTTGGTCAGACTGATCCTTTTTGAACAGTAAAATTACTCGAAGCCTATTCAATAAATCATGATCCCATCAGCACTGATTCCAAAACTTCGTCGGGACCATCATTTATTTTCGTCGAGCTCCTTGCTAAATTTTGCAATTTCTCAACTTTTATTGACTTCCATATTCTCATGCTTTCAGCTACAATTGAGCAGCCTTTTGACTCTCCTAACTTTATTCTCTGTGATTGCAGCTTTGAAACCAAAGATCGCCTGCGAGTCCGAATAACCGATTCCGATCGCCAAAGATGGGAAATTCCACCGAGCATCATCCCACGCAAGCCAAATCTCTCCTATCGAGCAATGCCCGAAGGCAATCCATTGAAAGCCTATCAGTCTCAACCGGAAAGCCATGTTCTCTCCTTCGGAGGCTCCGACCTCCTCTTTACCCCCCATGCAACAACTCCCTTCACCTTCACCATCACCCGCCGCTCCACTGGCGACATCCTCTTTGACACTTCGCCCATAATTGTCTTCAAAGACCGATACTTAGAGATCTCATCATCACTCCCTGCAGGGAGATCATCCCTCTATGGTCTCGGGGAGCATACCAAGAAGACATTCCGGCTGGTCCCCAACGACACGTTGACGATGTGGAATTCCGACATAGCTGCAGCAAACACAGATGTAAATCTGTATGGATCTCACCCATTCTACGTTGATGTGAGATCATCATCATCATCATCATCATCCAATATCACACACCCGCCAGGAGTGACTCATGGCGTGCTCCTCCTCAACAGCAATGGCATGGATGTCATCTATGGTGGATCTTACATTACTTACAAAGTGATTGGAGGAATTCTCGACTTCTATTTCTTCGCAGGTCCATTACCTCTATCAGTCATGGATCAGTACACTGAGCTCATTGGCCGGCCAGCACCAATGCCGTATTGGTCCTTTGGTGAGTGATCCTACTAATATTTGTTCTCCAAGTGTTTGACATCAAAAGCCATAGTATGGATGACATTAGATGCATGCATATTGCATACCTTTACGAGTGCAGGATTCCATCAGTGTCGTTATGGCTACAAGAATGTATCCGATCTCGAAGGCGTCGTAGCAGGATATGCCAGGGCTAAGATCCCTCTCGAAGTAATGTGGACGGACATTGATCACATGGATGGATTCAAGGACTTCACACTTGATCCTATCAACTTTCCTGCAGACAAGATGAAGGCATTTGTCGAACAGCTGCACCAGAATGGACAGAAGTATGTGGTCATACTGGACCCAGGTAAAACCCTTAGCAATTCTAGAATCAGTGCTTACTATTGACAACCTAGAGAGGAAATGAGACATGGTTCTTCACAAATGACAAACCCCTGCAGGTATCAGTGTGAATAATACATATGATACATTCCTGAGAGGAATGAAAGATGGCATCTTTCTGAAGAGAGATGGAGACTATTACCTTGGAAAAGTGTGGCCTGGACCTGTCTACTTCCCTGACTTTCTGAACCCAGCTGCTGCTGAATTCTGGGCCAGAGAGATCGATATATTCCGCAAGACTCTTCCAGTCGATGGCTTATGGATTGACATGAATGAGATCTCCAACTTCATCACCTCCCCGCCGCTCAATTCCCTGGATGACCCTCCTTACAAGATCAACAACGATGGTGTTCGAAGACCTATCAACAATTTAACAGTTCCAGCCTCTGCTCTTCACTATGGGAACCTATCAGAGTATGATGTGCACAACCTCTATGGATTCTTGGAAGCCAAGGCAACCCATGATGGACTGATGAAGTCCACAGGGAAAAGGCCATTTGTACTTAGTCGATCGAGCTTTGTTGGCTCAGGGAAGTATACAGCTCATTGGACCGGTGATAATGCAGCCAAGTGGGAGGATCTCGGCTACTCAATTTCATCCATACTGAACTCTGGACTGTTTGGTATTCCAATGGTAGGAGCAGACATCTGCGGGTTTGGCGGAGACACGACCGAGGAGCTCTGTGGAAGATGGATTCAGGTATACAAATAGTACAGTCTATTATCTTACATTGTAGATACTGATCCTATGGCTCAAGGGGGGATTGATGCATCAAAATTTCTTTTGCCATGAAGCTTGGTGCATTCTATCCCTTTGCGAGGGACCACTCCAGCATAGACAGCAACCGACGGGAGCTCTATCTTTGGGACTCCGTCGCCCGATCGGCGAGGAAGGCACTCGGCCTCCGATACCGCCTACTTCCCTACTTCTACACGCTGATGTATGAGGCACATGTCAAAGGTGCACCAATTGCACGACCCCTCTTCTTCTCATTCCCTGAAGATGTCAAGACCTATGATATCAGCATGCAGTTTCTGATCGGAAAAGGTGTGATGGTCTCCCCAGTATTGAAACAAGGAGTTGTCTCAGTCGACGCTTATTTTCCGAAGGGAAAATGGTTCAACCTCTTCAACCACTCGCAGACAGTGAGTAGTGATTCTGGGAAGTATGTCACGCTCGATGCACCAGAGGATACTACAAACGTGCATGTGAGAGGAGGAAACATCTTGGTAATGCAGGAAGAGGCAATGACACTGCAACTGGCACGGCAGAGTGGATTCGAGCTCCTGGTGGTGCTCGATGAGGATAACAATGCAACTGGGGAGGTCTATTTGGATGATGGAGAGGTGGTGGAGATGGCAAGTGAGGAGAATCAATGGAGTTTAGTGAGGTTCAGCAGTGTGATAGAAGATAAGGATGTGAAGGTCAGGTCAGAGGTTGTGAATGGTGCATATGCTTTGAATCAGAAATTGATACTAGAGAAGGTTGTGTTCCTGGGGTTGGAGTTGAAAGAAACACCTAAAATGGCTACCATATTTGTGAACGGAATGGAAGTAAGTAGTAATTCAGAGGTAAGTGCTAGGTACCAAATGAATGGGAGGCTTGGAGTCGCAGAGATTGAAGGCTTGTCGCAGCTCATTGGTGAGGAATTTGAGTTGAAATTCAAGCTCACAAATTAATCCACATATTACGTGCTCGGAGAGAGCAGAAAAGGAACACAAGGTTATCGATATAAGCATTATTTCCTTGCGTACTGGAAGTATCTAAAGACTGCAACTGTGTGAGCTTAACAGACTGGATTTTCTATTATCCTACTAGATTGAAAATATTAGTAATAAGAAAAGAGACAAGGATAGAATCTCTTCTGCTGATAAGAATTTTATCTTTTTTCTTTCTAGGTGGAGAGTTTTCTGGTTTAATGACATTATGATAAATTAAAATATGGCATCCAATAAGGTAAAGGGAAACAGAAAACTAGAGATATGCTCTCAGAGACAGGAAATCCTATTAGGCAGGCTTCAATTTTGCCAAAAGTGATTTTCAGCTTCTGCTACCTAGCTAATCCAATCTTTAAAAGCGCTGGTACTGTCAGAATGTAGACTTGGAGACTGAACAAGGTGGGGCCCTAATGTTTGTCAAGTTTTTACACTGTTTGCAAGACCAAGTCTTGGAGGATAGCCCATCAGTTGCATAGCTAACCCTTACTTCACCAAGATTACTTTACCAGGGTTTAAAGTCAATTTAGGGTGTTAGCACTAGGTTTAGTGCTAAGAAAAGGGAAAAATGTTATCAGTTATTGATCTATGTCATCGAGATTCATATAAACACTAATATGTGGGCGATAATAAGGCTTGCTTGGCTTACGTTAAAGTTAATCTTGCCATCTAATTATATAGAGTGAAAATACAGCTCCTCAACTTAATGCACTAACTTCTTTAAAGATAGTGAAGGGTGCCAACTTACCTTGCTACTAAAGCTTCTCGATGATTATACTAGGAGCCTGGATTTAAACCCCTCAATTACCAGGATTTAAGGGGCCAGGAGTCCCCCATCCCATCTAACTGCATATAGTCTTTTCTACCACAATCAAAGACCATTTTGATAAGTAGCATGTGTTCAACTACTATCTTAATGAAGTAAAACAGCAGAGATAGCCACTAGATGATCTTTGTGTAACCAGCAGAGGCATCAAAACTAAAATACCTTTCAGGAATTTGGGAAGTAAGAGAGGGTCTTCCCTTCATTTACACAACATGTGCAATAATAAATTTTAGCCTTGCCCCATTTGTAAAAAAACTTAAATATGAGGGGCCGCATTTTAATTATGGGATCGCATCGTCCAAGAAAATACACTCACCTAGATCTGAAAGAAAGAGCAAGATGGGAGAAGCAAGCAACTTCCTTTCTCATGAATTGTACATGAAATACTTAAGAATTGTGCAACTTCCCTGCTGATCACAACATGCAGTGCTCCAAAAATGTTCCAATTACAATAATTCTGCCTACCAAATAGCGTATTCCCATCTCATAATGTGGGATTGGAATGATCCATGCAACCTAACGTGAGCGCACTGAAACTTTCACCAACTTTGAGTGCTTAATTACACCAATTCAGCTCAAATGTCCTTCAGACCTCACTCTCATCTCCACAATTTATATTACTGCATGTCAGGCATGTCCTTTCCATCAGAAGATGGGCAAACCTATGAATTATATCATTTCTGGCTGTACTCGAATTTGGTATATTTTGAAAAGTAAACTCCCCGAGACCACCTATTTGTTATCGATGCTCCATTCCTCTAACTACAAAAGAATACTTCATTCAAGCAATTAGATTTCAAAATAGAGGTTGCAGTCTCTCTCGTCTAAAACAAAGCTATGTATTTATCATCCCCATGCGTGCTGTCCCCCTGCTAAATAAAATATCAGCAAAAGCAACCCTATGCTTCTGATTGAATTTCTTCAAGACACAGAAAACATGTGAATTTGTGAGTTAGAAATAGGTTTTCAAATCTTCTATGCAGGATAATTTCACTAGCATGGATACTCCAATCGAGGTGAAAGCCTAACATGTAGCACAAGAATCTGTCACCTTTCTTATCTTTTTAAACTCTTGGACTCAAAACTCCAGGAGGGGCATCCTCAGCCAGCAGTTTCTGATCTTGCACCTAATCTCAAATCCATCTTGTACTAAAACCTGTGTGTAAATATCAAGCAGTATAATGAAGAAATGGATTCTAATTTTTTATAACATAAAATCCAGTCCCAATAGCCTTTACCAGATAATGCAGAGAATTGCACCTTCCTGAAAGTCACCAAATAATCCTTGCAGAGCAAATCATTTTGTGATGACCATTCCTTAAATCAGACCAGAAGATGCAGCATAAACAGA
This sequence comes from Phoenix dactylifera, assembly GCF_009389715.1. Taxonomy (NCBI): domain Eukaryota; kingdom Viridiplantae; phylum Streptophyta; class Magnoliopsida; order Arecales; family Arecaceae; genus Phoenix; species Phoenix dactylifera. The sequence continues at coordinate 105,656 of NW_024068172.1, forward strand.
TAATGGTGGTGACTAATTTTGGAAATCTCTGAACTGTTAACAAAAAATAATTTGAGAAGAATAGTCTAATGACTTCAGATATGCCAAAGATAAACATTCAAAACTGTCAAAATACTCAGGAATAATGATGAAATGAGCTGTCCTAGCGGATTCCTCTATTTGGCCGCAGCACCCATATCCATTCATCAATAAGGGAGCTAAACATAAAGAAAAACAACAATCATATAATCTTTTAGAGCTGTGTCCTATCAGCTTCCAGATAGTCTTCTTGTCGCTAAATTTGTCTCATTATGTAACATGGGATTAACTTATCCATTTATTCCTTTTCTTTATTCTTCTCTTTCCTTGTTTTATGAAATTGCATGTCATGGACAAATATAATCAAAAGTTCAAAACTAATTGTTTCATATGTCAAAATGTAATACTATCTTCAAAAGTGATAAAAATATGACACCCTGTTAAAGTTTTCCAGCCATTGATTTTCTTCCTTTACCTGTCTTCCTTCAAGGACAAGACTCTCAGATAGCAGTTACAAGAAGTATTGCCGATAAGCAGAAAAATTTATTCTTGAACATGAAGCAAACCAACTCCATATGCAGAAAGTAATCTTAGAGTTTAAATTCAGCATAACCAAGGACTATGCAGAAAAAGAGAATTTTTGTAAGTAAATTAAGCCTAACAAAGTTACAAGAATAAGAATTATAATTGTGCATGCCAATGCTAGGCTTCCTTGCTATATTCTAATATCACAAAATTTCATGCTACTGAAACCAAATTTAAAGGAAAAGTAAATAAGAAGCCTCCAAATTAAATCAACAATCTAGTCTGTCTCATAGAGACCTCGATTAAAAGAGCATAACTGAGATGTCGTTGATAAATACAAGTTAATGTAAAAACTTGAAACAGAAACTACCCAGTAAACATAAGTTGCTTCAACAATTAAATGAGGCAATTGCCCTCCTATCTACTCTGATTTATGCCCAGCATGCCCGTGCATGCCTCAACAACCCATTATTGCACAATTGTAAACAAAAGCACCGGCTCGTTCCCTGACGGAAAGAATGTCCCACTCTGCTTCACCATTATTATCATCCTCAGGACACCAAGAATGCATCACTATGACTTCACCTTGAGGCCCTCTACGACCACCAATCACCAATAACTTGTCACCACAGGCCTTGAATGCAAGGCCCCAACCATTAGAAGAGTCGGCTCTAACAGGCAATGGCCTTACAACATTCCACGTGTTATTTTCCTTTTCATACTTCTTAACTTCATTTGTGGATTGATCAGCAGCATAAAGCTGATTATTTACAACTGCAACCAGAGGGGGAGACTGAGTGGCCCTATTACCACCTGGATACATATTTCTAATTCTTCTCCACGTCCTTGTTTGGAGGTTATACTCCTCGCCGCATGTTAAAGAATCTATATGGTTTGACATGCCTCCTATAACATAAAACTTCCCATCCATAAAGAATCCAGAACATAATCTCCTCGGCAAATACATATCAGGTAAAGTTTCCCAACTCCTCAACTCTGAATTGTACAACTCGGCACATTTTAAAACATGGCCATTCCTGTCACTTCCACCAGCAACAATAGCAATTTCTCCAGAGCTGCTAGATCCAAACAAACAACGAGGTATGTTCATCAGTGGGCATCTAGACCAATCACGTCTGACTAAGCTATACATCCAAATAGCGAAACCAGTCAATTCTCGACCAAAAACAAGAAGATGCGTCCCTACAGCAAGAGATTCCTTGTCAGCATACGAAAAGCAGTCATCACATGGCATCCTTGGTAACCTCATCCATCTCTGCCTTAAAGGGTCAAATGCCTCCCAAGGCATCAAACTACATGCCAAATATACCCAGTGCTCAACAATACCAAGAAATCTTCTTAATTTGTAAAGATAACCACTATTAATCAACAAATTAAGCCTTTTATTCACACAAGCAAGTGATGGGTAGTCAGATCTACATGTCCAGGTCAGGCAATCTAATGCAATATCGTCATGAAGTCCTGGAAGGAGACGGTCATTCGATCTCTGATCACCATAATCACTACCAGTCTGTGTCCTTGCAGCATGTCTTTTCTTCTTCAGTCCTGGACGGTCCAGATTAGGCATATACGACTCTTTCTCATATATATTTCTTTCAACCTCTTGCAACAAATTCCAATTTCTAGCCAACAGCATGTAAGCCAAAATGTACTTCTGGGAAGAACCATGGTCTTGATCAAAGAATCTTAAAAGTTGTGAAAGCACACATCTTGGAGCAACAACTATGGTTGATGACTTGCAATCTTGCATTTCCATTTCTTTCTTTGGATTCTCAAAATGAACAGCTTAAAAACGTCACAGATTTTGCAATTGCCCACACACTGGAGAACAAGTTATAAACTGCAGGCACTAAAAACGATACTTAATAGATACATTGGACAAGAATTCCCTTTGATGCATATAGGATTAGGGATTTTGCAACCTCTCAATATACCTAAAAGGAAATAAAAACATACCAACTGTCAAACCTACATAAATGAAATTAGTCACAGATCTTCTGCATTGAGCTATTAAAAAGTGCCATTAAAAAGTTACGTCTACCAAATAGACATATATAATCTCAGTCAGAGATAGAATCGGATAAGCTCATAGGAATCATATTATGTAACCCAAATGAAGAAATAAATTCTAAAAAGTACCTCTTTTTTTACTGAGATAAAGAGGAGTGAGAAATTCCTAATATTATTCCTTTCTTTCACGAGCTAATTGCTTTTGTCCACCCATTGTTATTCACAACTTACTCATTATATGTTCGTAAATAAATAAATAATTTGTGCCACTTATTCTTCTTACCTCTGCATATAATGGAAATGGTCATGGGTGCAACTTCAACCCCCTAAGCAATCCACCGCGAGCTTTTATCCCCTTCCATTATCAGCCATGCAGTAGTTCTGGAGCCCAGTAAAATAGAAAGATAGGGAAGCTAAATTATTTCATTCTAAACTCCTCATTTTCCCTCTAAGAAACCCATGCTATTTGGAGAGTACAAAGAAAAATATGGATACCACTTTCCTATTTTATATACACTTTTCTTGTAATATAATATATATTTTCACTTTACAAAAGAGAATAAAGAAATATATATATATATATATATATATATTAAACAAGAGTATGGTTAGCATATCTACCCTAAACAATGAGATTGATAGAATTGTAGTTATTCACCAAATGCTCCTTATAATGAACCCAGCGGTGGCAAACACGCATTGCACATGTCTAGATCTTGTTATTGTAGATCTCTCACTGATTGCACTAGCAAATGCTTAGGGGTGGTAATGTTGATAGGTCAGATTCAGGTCAAAAGTCCTCAACATATATCCAACCCATTTATAATGAAGCTGGAAAGAGTAAAACCCATATGGGAGCCATTTATTTTAGATTTACTTAATACCAAACCCACCAACCAAACTATGGATTTCACTGGACAATAAGAGGGGCGATAGGGTATGGTATCATAATAAAGTGAGAGAGAGAGAGAGGAGAACGAATTAAAGTGGAGAAGACTAAGAAATCCTGAACATGCAATCTACTCAATTTTTCTCTAAGAATATTTGTTCTTTTAACTGTTAACTGCATGGGCTTCCTAATTACCCTCACCAAGCCTTGACTAGCTCATTGTCCATCGCACTATTACAACCATCCAAGGGGCCTCGAGCCCTTGGGACTAGGTTATAAGGGTTTGTCCAACCTGAGGTTTTAAATGTTGGTACTGACAATATATCCAAAACTAACAAAATCAAAATAATGAAAAACAACTGGCACTGACCGATTTGGTCGGTATGGTACCATTAGTTCAGACTGGTACAAACTATACAGCTAGTATGTACCGGCATGGATGATTTTGACATCCTAACACCCGTACCAGTGCTGGTTTCACATTAAAATGATACAATACAGATGGCACTGTCCCATTCCAACAATTTTTGAATTCATGGTCTAACCTATGGTGACTTCTCAAGTATGTGGGCCAAAACTAAAGCCAACCCATTAAAAATCAAGGTCTTCAAGAACCCAAAAATCCAACCCAATTATTAAAAATCCTAACCTAGATACATTTAATTCAAGCATTTTTGAGTGGGAAGGCATGTCCGAATTTAAAAACTTTCAACCCAACAAAGTCCCTTGGGAATTCATTAATGAGTAACTATATGAGGCTCTTATTTTGTGTGCATGAAAAGTCCGCTTCACCACAAGGCAAAAGGGGAATCATGCAACTTTCAAGACAATGCATTATAGCGGGGGGTGGGGGGTGGGGTTGAATGATAAGTTGACAAGTCAGCAAAAGGTGGACCCAATGAACTTTTTTTTTTTGATACAACGGCGACTCACACCCGACGGGCATGAAGGCAGCCAACAGAGTCAGAGAGAAGATCATACAATGCAATGGGGACCGACATATGGTCCACCCAAAAGAAGCCACCTACGTGGTGTGCCGCATAGGAGGCTACCCAATCAGCCACGCTGTTTGCCTCTCTGTAGACGTGTGTTGTCCTTAGGATAGCATCCTCCGCTAAAAGCCTGCAAATATCGTGGAGAAGCGGACTGAGCTGGCTCCCCGTCCCCGACCCCAGATCCAATCGATGACCGTGACTGAGTCACCCTTAAGGAGAATGCGGTCCGCTCCCACCATGTGCCTCGCACAGATGAGCCCCTCCCATGCAGCCCGAAGCTCAACACATATCATAGATGTGTCAAAAATCCTCCGACCCCCAGCCGCTGTAAGTCTGGTCATGTGGTCTCGGATGACGAATCCGGCGCCTCCAGTGCTCCCGGCCTCACCGACACTCTCGTCAAAGTTCACCTTGAGAAGACCAAGGGGTGGAAGCTCTCATGAGACCAGTATGGTCCTAGGCGCTGCACGAGCAAAAAAGGGGCCCCAGATTTCTCCGGCGATCCCAAGAGACAATGATGTGGTAGAGCGGATGACCTCCGCCGCATGGAGAAGAGCCCTCTCTACCACCTGATTCGAGAGTGCTCTGTTGTCCTCAAAAACTCGGATGTTCCTATCCAACCAGCAATTATATGCTAAATAGGCTGCCCTGATGCCTGGTGCTCCCCGATCAGGGCTCCGCAAGGAGGTGGCCAAGAAATGCAGAAAGTCTTCAGTCGACGCCCATCTCTGCCGAGGGCCATATGGGCTCGAGATGCACCCCCAGATCTGCGCGGCTCTTGGGCACCCGATGAGGACATGAAAGATAGACTCCTTCGTCCTGGGGCACTCCACGCAGTCCGAAGAGATGCTCATCCCACGCCGAGCTAGTACATCTCTGGTAGGCAAACAACCCCACACCACCTTTCAGATAAATAAAGCAACCCGCGGGTGGATACGAAGCCGCCAGATCCAACCTCTAACAATCTATCGAGCCGCAGGTCTACTGACCACCTGAAGTAAGTTCGGGCCCTCACCTCTGACCTTCATGTCGCACTCCATACCCTCCTGTCCGCCATCTCCTCATCTGGGATTGGTAGAGAACACGCTCAGCTAGTCTGTCTCCAAAGCGCCGCCGTATGAGGTCCTCATCCCAAGACTGCCCCCCGAAGCAAATAGATCAAAGACTCTGCCTCCCTCCAACTGCCCCGCATTAATGACGGACGGCTAGCTGCACCGGATAGCCATCTGTCCTCCAAAACTCGGATGGTGCGCCCGTCTCCAATCTTCCATCTGATCTTCGGGGCACGGGCACAAATCTCCCTCCAGATGAAGGAGCTGCGTTGGCCTATACGAAAGACTGTTGGATCGGCCGAATCTCTGTACTTGGCCCTCATCAAAAAATCCCATAGACACTCCGGCTCCAAAATGAATCTGGCTAATAGCCGGGTCTCGAGGATCTCTCATCGCTCAATCAAGGAGTGAACCCCCAGCCCCCCACTACTGGTCGGCTCACAGATGGAGTCCCACGCCAAAAGATGCACACCACCACTGCCTCAATGTCGCCCCAAGAGGAAGCTCCTGAACTGTCGCTCTATACATCGTAATGCTGCAATGGAAACTAAGGAGTGGGATAACAAATAAATAGAAATCGAGCTCAGAATTGACCTCAGCAAAAGGACTCTACCCATCAACGATAGAGTACCCACCTGCCAACTCTCTAGCCTGCTCCTAATGCCCTGCTCCATGTGAAGGCAATCCGCCCTGCGTAGCCGCCTGCCTGAGATCGGAATCCCCCAGTATCTCAAGATCCCCTCCTGCTCTCCAATCCCCAAGATGCCAGTAACGGTCGTCCTCACAACCGGAAGGGTCTTCGAGCTGAAGCAAATGGCTGACTTTGATAGGTTTGTCTGTTGTCCAAATATTGCACAATACTCCCCCAGCATCCACCAGAGCCCCAGCGCCGACCGTCTTGTTGCCCAAGCTAGCAACAAGCAATCATCTGCGAATAGTAGATGCGAGATCTGAAATGAACCTGGCGCCGGCCTATAGGCCTCCACCTCCTGACTCGCCGAGGCGTGCCGCAGTGCTCTGGACAAGTAATCAGCACAAATAATGAACAGAAGTGGTGATAAGGGACATCCCTGCCTCAGTCCTACCGAAGACTCGAAGAAAGGCGATGGTGAGCCATTCACCAGAATGGCAAATGACAGTGACTGACAAACCCTTGAATCCACTTGATTCATAGCGAGCGAAAACCAAAGCACTCCAAGAAATAAGTCATGAATCCCCACCTCATCCTATCGTAGGCTCTCTCCATGTCAAGCTTGACACCCATCAAGCTTCTGCCCTTCGGTGTCCTCCATAGATCACACATGAACTCCTGAGCAGCCAGCACATTGTCAGAGATAAACCAACCTCCCACAAAAGCCCCTTGCTCTGGGCAGATTAGTTTGGGAAGGATCCCCCTCATTCGTTGGACTAGGATCTTTGCCACAACTTTGTACAAGGTGGTACATAAGCTGATCAGTCGAACATGGTTGGGCTCCGTCGGATCCTGTCTCTTCGGAATCAAGGTGATGAAGATATGCTTTCACTCATCGTGGAAGACTGAAAGAAACTCTGAACAGCTACCATCACCTCCTGCCCAAGATTTGCCAATACCTCCTGAAGAAGACCCAAAAAAAGCCATCCGGGCTCAGGGGCTTATCCTCACCCAAGGACTATAGGGCCGCCCTGACCTCAGACTCTGACACTGGCGCAACCAGCTCCTCATTCTCGGCCCTTGAGCGAGTCGCTACAGGTGGGGGCTCCGGAGCTGCCCCGACACCCCCCCGGGTCAATACACTTCGATCTAAAAAACTGCTCGAATATCTGAGAAATGGCATCAGGGTCCTCAGTCATCTGCCCGCTACTATCTCTAATCCTGCCAACTCTGTTCCTTCGTCTCCGGATGATGGTGGACTGGTGGAAAAACCTCGTATTCCTATCCCCCTCTACTATCCACTGAACCCGTGACTGCTGTCTCCAAAAAGCCTCCTACTGCCTAAGAAGTGAGTGATGTCTGAAAAGTAGGCCCCTAAGCTCCCCCTGCTCTGTGTCCGATAGGCCGAGCCCACACACCTCCTGGTCCTGGAGCCCAACTATGGCTGCTTTGATCTCCTCCACCTTTCTGAAGATGTTGCCCACCTCCTCCCTGTTCTATCTGAATAGTCGGAGCCTAGTCAACTCCAGCTTCCTTGTCACCCTGTACATTACATCACCTCGCACCGGTGTCCGCCACGCCTCACACCACCTTCCATGAACGAGGGTAGGAAAGCCAAACCTTCTCGAAGCGGAAAGGACTACAAACTGAAAAAAGGTGTGAAGTACTCACTAAGACCGGGCAGTGATCTGAGGCAATCCGGGATAGGTGGTGTACCCAGAATTTCAGAAACCTCTGAGTCTAGTTGGCCGTGGTAAAGGCCCTGTTGGTCCTCTCCCATACACATGCACGCCCCAGCCTATTGTTGCACCAAGTGAACCTCGGACCTGTAAAACCAAGGTCGGCCAGTCCATTGCCCTGGATGAAGTTCTAAAATTTTCTGACTTCGATCTTGTTAGTGAAGGGCTTCCCCCCTCACTTCTCTTTCAGGCCATCCATACAATTAAAGTCACCCACCACCATCGCCGGTTACACCAGTTGGAGAAGACTGGTTGCCTCTTTCCACAACACTCTTTTCTCTCTATAGTCTATGCTCGCATACACTGCCATGAGGACCCACGGGGGCTTGCTTCCCTCTGATACCACCATGATGACCTCCTACTTACACATGTGGAATGTATCTATGTTGCATTTACCTAGCCACCAGAGCACAAGGATTCCTCCTGATAGTCTCTATGACTCCACAGCATAGCTTCCCTAGGAATTAGGAATTGCACGCCTCGCTTGCTGCAAGCTAGCTCCTGACAAACGAGTCTCAACTAGAACACATATATCTGGATTATGCATATAAACTAGTCTTAGGAAAGCCGGCTTAAAAGAGGGCTTACTGACTCACGGCAATTCCACAGTCGTACCTTCATTACTCAAGATGGGAAGCACTTGGCCGGTCCACAACCTCCGACTCAATTTCCTCTTGGGGTCCCTCTCGCGCCACTGCCTTCTCCACCCTAGGCCTCAGCAGCAGCTCCTTTAGCTGCTGAGCCATTTGTTGGTGAGAGGGCCCATTAAGGCCCATGCTGTTGGAGGCCTCGCTCCCTCCTGTCTCCGGAACTACCTCTCCACCCGTGAGTGAGCTAGGGGTTGTCATGTTGTCGGCAACGGACACTTCGAATTCCTCCGACGCCCGGCACCACCCCACAATCTCGCCGGCCACTCTACTCCCCTACACCACTTTAGCAGAGACTAACTCTGGCGCTAGCTTCGTTGAAGAAACTGCCCGCGCGAGCCGTGTGGGGGGGCCATCGTGGCCACTACGGCAGCGTTGCCGGCCGATCGTGCCTCCTCTTTCTGAAGTTTGGCCGATTCTCGCCCGACCGTCGTGCGCCGCCGGCGAGAGGCTCGGGAACCTCCGTCGATCCCCGATCTGGCATGTTGTGCCCTCACCTGGCACGAGGTTGACTGCCTTGAGTCCGCTCGGCCCAGGGTCCACAGGCCTGGCTAGAGCGGGCTTCTTCGACAGGCTCCTGGCCCGCTTCAATGGGCCGGGCCCATTTGGTCCCACTGCCGCAAGCGGGCCTTTCTCGCAAACCTGGGCCCGGCTCGGGCTCTGGGACTCCGCAGGCCGGCCCACTAGACACCCAACACCCGGCCCGTGATGAAGGGAGACCGAGTCCTGGCATGACCCGTTCACTACCGCCCCAATCCAAGTCGAGTCATCAGGGAGCATACCTAGTTTTTCTGCCGCCGAAGCCATGTTCCCATCCATGTCTGCCTTCTCCGACGAGCTACGCCTAGTCACCTTCTTGAGCTTCTACCAATCCTCAGTGTTCGGAGACAACTCGGCCACAACCGCGCCCGTCCATGGCGAACTCGGCCCTGGTTTTGGTGTAGCCGCTCGCTAAGTCGACTTAGATGACGACTCGGTCTTCTTCTTCCTTGTATCACTCTTGCCTTAGGCCGGCCGCAGCTGGCAAACATGTCTCGCAGCCATCCACGGTCTGAAGTCCAGCCGCCCGACCCCCGTTGCATCTCCTGCCTTGGGGTTCCCCGTATGGGCCGCTGGGGCCTCAGTCATCACAGAGGGGCCTCCGCCCCGGATCTCGCGAGCTCGCACGCAGTCTCCCAATGCCCGATCCTGGCACGAGGAGTAGAGGTTTGTCGACGGGTCTTCGTAGACAAAGCCCTGCCATCATCTCACAGTTGCCCCATGAAGGAAAGTGCCCGGCCGCAAGGGCTTGGAGGCATCAAGCTCCACCATCACCCTTGCGTAGCCCATTGGCCGGAGTCAATCTGAGACACCATCCAACTGCAGCAGCCATCCCGTGACCGCCGCAATGTCCAGGAGAGATTCTCTGTCCCAAAACTCAAGCGGCAGACCCGGTAACCTCATCCATAGGATTGTCCGGTTCACTATGCTTAGGCCGGGGACAAAATCCAGTCTCCAATCCTCCACGGCTAGCAGTTGTCCGGCCACCATCCATGGCCCCTCGGCCAATGCCGTCGTCCGGTCATCCCCATTTTGAACCAAAGTGTTGTGAGGTCCTCGGTCATAGGGAAGAACTCGATGTCGTAGTCGAGCTTCCCCCGCACCCAGAATTTTCGAGCCACCCATTTTGTCGGAATGCTACGCCCCAAGCTTCGGACAATCACCACAGTCGATGCCCAGGCGGTCCGGGCCTTCTCCACCCTCTCGACCGGCAATTGGAGCACTTCGGGAAAGCTGCGCTGCAACGCGCCTAACTCCTCCACCAAGATTTGCTGGGGGGCCCATCTCGGCAGCCTCTGGGCTCCTTGCGCCGCCGACCATGACTGCGCCGGTCCTGTCATCACCGGAAAAGACCCCATCGTGCCCTTGGTAGCCCCCCTGGGCGACGAGCCACATTGGCCTCTGATCCCACCTTCCCATTGTCACTGGGTTCCTCCATCCCGCTACCCTGCTCCGCTCGTTCCACCCCACCCAATGAACTTTTTAAGCACACTAACAGGTGCTTAAAAGCATTTTTCTTCATTAATAGTTTATTCTCGCAGCATCCTATATTTCTTAATATGTGTCGTTCACACCATGTTTCCTAACATCAGCTTACTTTAAGTCTGTTTTGATGCTTCACTAAACTAGATGCCAACCCCATGTATGGGGCAGCATACAAATAAATGCAATTCAGAGTTGATATAGTATTCCATATGTGCAACTTATGGAAGATGTGGAAAAAAATATAAAATTAACGAGTTCCTAATGGATGTCATCATTCAATCAAAATCTAATAATATAAAATTCGTTTAAGTTAATAAATATAGTCACTCTTGGTTATTGTATCACCATTGTTTCCCTCTCAAACACAACAAAAAAAGATTCTCAAGAATGGTGTCCTTTGGAGGAAGTGCCTTGATAGGCAAGATGTAGACAACCACATGCATTCCAGCCATATACGTATGATGCACAAAATAGATCCAACAAGTAACACATGATCAAAAGATTTGATTCCTATGAAAGATGACATGTACATCTTTTTGCATGTAATTTGCTCTTTCTAACTGAAAAGGAGTCTCAGTAGGGTTGTTACTTTAACAAGGAATACAATGTACCACATGCATGGCATGTCGTTTGGAGACATATGGCACCTGGAGTGGAGTCTCATACACCGCTTGTGAGTTTGGTTTTAATAGTGGAATAGATGGTTTACCTAAAGAAGTGAAAGTCTCCTAACCTCACGCATGCACAAGTGTCCAACCACTGGGCTATTTTCTTTATAAATATCAGAGATTTAGCGGGACAAATATAGAAAGATAGTTGGTAACCAAGCAATAAATTAAATAGTTTGAGACCTCCAATGAAAATAACAATGCATCATAATGTAATAATGGGATAATTTTGTGGGACAAATAGCTTCCTGTCTCTGCATGCACTTGTACAAATATGAATCAGCTATTTTGATTGTTCTTTTACCTTTTTGTAACCTAAGACACTCTTTTGGAACTTTTGGCACAAATTCTACATTCTTTTAGGATGTTATACCCACACCCTCACCAAATTATTCTGAAATGCCCCGTTCTTCTTATGCTTTGCAAATCAGAGGTGTTTTCATGCAAAAAATAATAACAATAACAATTAAATTAAAAACTATGGATCTGGAATTACCAATCAGAACTTGTGACATCAAATGTGAAAACTTCTGTGCAATCAAAATAAATCTCCATCAGTCTATGTATTATAAGTCCAGAAGTTATTTCATAATCATAGTATGAAAATAATAAAAGATTGAACCAACATACACATTTACAGGATGACAGAACTGCATCAAAATCGGTACTTTTATAAAACATCATATCAATACATTCTAACCTACAAGTTTTTCTACAAACAACTACTGTAGGAACGAATTGATATTCAACGCACATAAACCGCAGCAATCGAAAAGAACTTAAGTCATCATCAGATAAACACTCAGATAACCGCTAGATCATCAGATCTGAGCAAGAACCCCGGATATCAGAAATTACATTGTACCAGAATCTCCAAAATTTCGTACAAAAACACTTACCTTGCTCTATATAAGACCCCACAACCACACTCAAGCTCTCGACTCAGCTAAATCCGATCTGAAATCCAAGCATAAAAGCAATAACAAAGAGACCTTTTTTGGTCTCCTGACTTGAAACTCGTTGCACAAAAAACAAAAAAAAAACAACAATAAGCAAATCGGGTAATGAGATCGCACCGTCTTCCGATCGAAGAATACGCCCTACGAGCAACGGTGAAAACACTACCCGATCGCAGGTTGATCTCGCCGGAGGTGCGGTTCCAGCCGCCGGGACCGACTCCAGCGCTGGCCCAGGATCACGATCAGGCCCCGTAGATCAGCGGGCAGCGCAGCCCGATCGCCGGAATCCCATCATTCCCCGCCGGAGCACCTCGACGGAGACGCCGATCCGGCCGTCGGCAGCCGCCTCAGGTGGTCGCGGCCACCATCGGCGAGTGTGCGATAGCCGCGACCGACGAGAGAAGGGCGAAAGATGACAAAGACAAAATCTTACAAATAGTAGAAATAGAAAAATCGGAAGCAGCCACCGGTTTCGCCTTCCGTTTGCTTCCTCCACTGCTCTCGCTCTCGCTCTCGCTTTTTCTCTCGCGCTCTCTCTCTCTCTCTGGGCTTTTTCGTCGCGTTTTAAGGAGGTCCCTTTCTGCCCATTTGATTCTATCCGGTCCTTTACCCCGGGATAAAACCGTAAATCAGAAAAAGTTACCCTTCTTAAATAAATTCCCTCTTAATAAAAACGGAGCCCTCCCCCTTCTGCACATGAATGCATAAAAATTTCATGCGCCCCAACTTCTCCACTGATGGACGGATGGGATGTTTCGACTGGACGATCTGACGGTAATTTTGTTTTCAAGCATAAAAACATTATACGGGAATTTTTATCAGAGGGAGAAGCGGGTGCAATTATTGGAAAATTTCGTTGTGTTTATCAACGGACCTTTTTTTACTAATTTTTCGCAAGCCTGAGTTCTGGATAGGAACTCGACTTCACGGCGCTTTTCCCAAACGGTAAAAGGGAGTTACGGATTGCTCCGCGACCGGCAACTAAGAGGCCATAAACGGGCCTCTACTTGGCATTAAATTACGAGATAGCCACCCCTGTTCCCCCTTGCCTCTGGGAAATCCCCTGACGGATTCGACCCCGTCATTGACTTCCCCGAGCTTAGACGTACCGTGGGTTGACGTCAGTAAACGGCGAGGGGATGTGACGACGTTTAATGTTTGTTGAGGCGGGAGGGATGAAGCGAGCGGTTTGGACGGCGGGGTCTAATTTGAGCCATTATTAATCAGCTTTTTAGGGGGTACGACAATGGGAGCCGTCCAACTGATGGACCTCGGTTTGGGAGACAGTGACAGTGGATCTGAGCGGGATGTGGGTCCGGATTTTGGGCTCGGTCGGCCGGCCCCACCTAGATGGATGGTTTTATCTGAAATATGACAATTTTATAATTTTTATATGCAAAATTGATCATGTCAACTTTAGGTTGACATGCGTGGCTAGAATCAAAAAGTGGGTCCAATCCAACCTCATGATCCTTTACATGATTTTTGACTCAAGTTCAACCGGATGTGGCCACTTAGTTTGGACCTAGCAAGCACAGCCTAACAAAGGCTTCGTTAGTGATCAACTCCTTTTATATGGAACTAGAAAAAAAAATTATTAAGAGCCTATTTCGATAATCCAAAAAAAATTAAACTGAATTTTCTGCTGAATTTAGGAACTAGAAAGCCCATGTAAGCATTCCTCATGTCAACTTAATATCCTTCGTACCCAATTCTTGTTGGAAGAAGACTTCGGTTGGTTTTTTCATTTTTTCCTTGGATTTAGGTTAGGCTTTCAATGAGTCCATTCTTGCAGGATATTCCTTCAGGCATATCCAAAGAGGCTCTAATAGTATGCATTATATCATTTCATATGTCTGCCACAGTTTTTCGATAAACAAAATGCTAATTGTTGAACTCTAGAAATTGAATATAAATCCTGCTTGACCAACAAATTCTGGTAACTAGAAAAGATACCTTGTGCTTTAGACTCTTGCTAGACATTGGTGCACAAAATTTCCTAGCTAATCTACAATCAATTTATCTCGTGCCAAATATGCGTGATCTTTAGTACAGCGGAAAATGCTTAATACTTCCTATGTGAAACTCATTTTTTGCTGACTAGCTAGCCTCTTAATCTAATTTATTTTCCTGTTGGGTAAGGGTCTTCTAACTCCTTTGTGTTCCCTTATTCTTATTGGACTTAGACCTACCTCCCCTCTAACCAAAAAAAGCAAAATAATTGTTGTATTTGATGCTCATACTACCTTATATCTCCAAGTCATGATGGTGTTTTTAGTATTTTTTGTTTTTTTTGGGAAAAAAAGGGAGGGAGGATCCATCCTATATTTTATTAAGATAAGAAAAGTACAAAAAAGAAGAGTAGGGAAAGCGAAAAAAAATCTTCCTACACTACAAAAAGAAATTATAAAACCGACGCTTTTTGAGTTATCTACATACACTTATAAGCACTATAAGATAATGCCCTCACACTACGGAATGTGTCGAAGAAGGATCTACAATGCAAGAGTGGAACTAAATTTTACGACGCATATCATTTGCATCATTGTTTTCAGCGAGCGGCATTTATAAGTATCACTAAAAGAGTTGTGAAATTAAGCGGCATTATGATCTGCTGCATGGCACACATCATTAACGATGTTTTTACATATCTCTAAAGAATGATGCTTTTAGCATCACTAACGAACAATGCCTTTAAGTGTCGCTAAGGAATGATGCTTCTCACCATCGCTAATAAACGATACTTTTAAAATTTTGACGATGCTTTAAAGCATTGCAATATTCCGTTAACTCATATATTTTTTAAAAAAATAGAAAAAATGGAATAAAATCTGTGTATATATCACATCCTATATAATAATCAAGCATATATAACAAACTCATATAACAACACTTGTATCATATATGAAAATGACAAATTACATTCTCAAACAAGAATAAATATCCAATGCAACTCAAAAAACATAAAAATATACATCATATATAAAACTCAAAAAAAAAGTCAAGCCACAAGCTATCAGTGGTCGATGGCATCATGATCATTATTATTTTTATTACTACTGAAAGTATCGGAAACCAATAAGAAGAAGATAGAAACTTTAGGAAGTTAAGAATATAAAAATCACAATATATTATAAATCATTAACCTCATAAAAAATATACACCATAATTATATAAAATATACAAATAGATGTAGTTATTTACTTAAGGTGGAGCAAACCTTTCTAATAAGGACGTACTCTAGTCAAGCTGAACTCTCATAGTGTGCATATCTTGTCTCTAAGGACTCTACCTCACATCCCGCATCTTTATCTATTGGCTTTGCTATATGTCCTTTACCTCCAACCTACGAACGTCTGTAGTGCTACTACTCTACCTAGTATTCTAGATATTTGCTCACTATAGACAACTGAGTGGAAGCAACTCTAACCCTATAACCTTAAACTCAATCGTAATACTTCGGTCACATCAATTCGGTGAACATCTATACTTTAATAAGACTGGTCTCTGAAAATGATGACAACTGGTCAATATGCAATGCAATAAGGGATGTAGTCCTCTCCTATATTTAAAAAAATAATATATTAGTAATAGAGAAAATGAAAACTATAAATCATTGCATAAATCTATTATCAATACCTACCTCTATATCTCTCAACTCGTTCTGGACAAAGTTGCCATTTTGGTGAGTATGATTCATCCTGTTGAGCTCTACCTCGCTAGGCTCTCCTTTATGCTCTTCCATCTGCAAAAAATAGTATATGTTACATAATACATGGTGCATGATACATGATATATCATACAAGATGCATGGTTCATGATACACATTACGTAATACATGAAATATGGTAGATAATACGTGATACGTGGTTCAATATGGAGATTAAAGTTTCAATTTGATGTAAAGAAATCTAAGATTTTCAATAAGAATCATAACTAAAATGATACATAGTACATGATATATGATACATAGTTTTATTAAGAAGCATAAAAATTTCAATATAAAATAAATAAGCCTAACAAGGAGTTTAGAAATTCATTTTTATGCCTTGCGCTACTCTTAGATCACAATGTGTGAGGAACCGACTGAGATGCTCATGCAGCTTTGTCAATATCGAAATACATCTGCCAAATAAAGTAAACAATATGATATATTTTATATATGTGCAATCTATATTAATAATGCATAAAATAGAAGGTACTAGGAGAGTACACACAACATATCCTCTCTCAAAAAACTAGTAACGAACAAGCTTCCTCCATTGACGAGGGTATATATTGGGAGGACAATTACAAGCAACCTCCTCCTCTGTCTTACCCTCCCTCTTATATCCCCTCTTCAACTTCTCCTTAAATTCTTTCAATTTACGATTGAGGAATTTTAACAACCAGTCATGGCTATCTAGATCTACAACAAAATAAAGAAAGATACAAATGTTAAATCAAATTAGATACTTATGATCATTAGCAAGTTAACATGTAATATCAAATCCAAGTCCTTACATGCACAACTCATAGAAACTCAACTTTATAAGAAGGAAGCATATCATTTCACTATCATAGTTGACTGAATATAGCTAATCCTTCCCTACAACCATCCTAGAAAGTCTACTAATATATCTCTAGCTCTCCCAATGGGCTACCCCATCCAGTTGCATCTGAGGACAATCCTCTCACCCTCACCAAGCTGCCACACATCACTTGCTCGTGTGGGTCTCCATTTTATCCTCACTCTCCTTTGTTTGTCTATAAAAAATATAAAAAAAAACATATTCAAAAGCATTAAATATGCATTAAACAAAATTAAATCATATATAATAAAATATTTAAATTAATAGTAATAAAAATATAATACTTCAATTAAATTATCTTGAATCTACAAGCTATCCATAGTAACCTCTTTACTTGGGTAATCAGTAGGAGCTTCAAGTTGGGACTAGGATTACTATGCAGATGAGGAAGACTCCACCTAAGGCTATTGTGATTGTCGTGTCGAAGAATCAACCTTGGACTGTTGGTATACATAAGGATGATAGGCCTCATGGAGCTGTTTGGACCAACCAAAAGATAATCCAGCTTGGAAATGCTGGAACTCCACATCTGTAAATCATTTTCAAAAACCAGTATGAGTTAATATAATATTAAATACAACACTAAATGAAGTATTAATATTTAATAAGAAACAATATTTAGTAAATGAATTTGATAAAGAAGCATTTAGTTCATCAGTTGGGACATTATTGTAAAGCATACACTGAGTATATATCTCATCATCCTCGACTTCCAACCCTTTCCTCATATCATACTATTTCTCAGGTTTTATCTTAATGACAACAACTCATTCACCTTTTGAGTCTTGTACAAAAAATACTTATCAAGCTTGAGATTAAAATATGAATGGGTTATCCTTCAATAATACCCCAATATGTATCAACATTGAGAAATTTACAAATATACCTGTTTGTGTCTTGTTTCAAACTATAAGTAAGTTTATATTTACCCAATCACATCGAAATAATACTACCTTAAATTTTCTTTAATAATTCAACTCATAAATATCTGTAAGAGCACCATAATAAGTTTTTTTCCATATGTTTCTACCATAACTCTACTATTCTAGATTTTTCTAATTTTCTCATGCTCTTTAGTATAAAATCTAAAACCATTAATGATGAAAGCATTATATCTATTATATATGTTGACAATATTGCTAGGATCTCGAGCAATGACTATTAATTCATCTAAACAATTGATTTCCATCATCATTGGTACCTAAAAAATATAATATAATTAGTTATTTGTTAATTGATGCTAATCTTTGTCAAAATTAATGTATACCATATATGTTATATATCTAATGTATTTGAAAAGATATTTAGGGAATAATTAGACCAACCGCTCAATTTTTGGGTTAGGATGAATTTATGGTTGACTCATCACTAAACAACCAAAAATTCTCTGCGTAAATATTAGGTCTTTGGTTAAGGACATTATGTGTGATAGGACATTAAATTTAATCATCTTATAACCATACTAACCTGTCATACTCAGATATTATGTCACTATGAAGTAATACATAACGATAGGATTGTGCCAAGGATTTTCGGTTAAGAACAATATTTTCAACCTTTTCCAAGACTCTTCTATTAGATGAGAACTTGTAAACTTTTGCATTCTCGACAATCTTATAATTTCTTTGAGGTTACTTGAATATTGTCTCTACACCTTTAAGATATCTTGAACAAAATGTAAAACACTTTTCAACAATATATCATTCCACAATCGAGCTCTTCAGATGTACATAATTCTTAAAGTGCTCAAGATACCTTCAAAAACCAATTTTTTTTTAAAATATTAATATCAACATTATATTACAGAAGCTAAAGAATTATAAATTGTAACTGTAGAGTTTAAAATATCTCATCTCTCAATAAGATACATCTATCGATAGTACATCGATCCACCAAGATTAGCTTCTGAAGCTAAGTGGATGACTAAGGCTCTATTTGGAATTACAGTTGGCAATAGAGCTTTTAGAGCTTTGAGAAGTAGAGTTTTTAGAAAGTAAAGCTTTTAGAAGTAGAATTTTTATTAAATCTATTTATTATTTGGTAACTATATTTCTAAAGTGTTGTGAAACTTTGATATATATTTGGTAACCAAAATAAGAAAGTACTTTTGGTATGATAAAATGATAATAAAGCATATTACATAGTAGAGTACAATATAATATAATATTATATATTAAAATCTTATATTTTGTATAATATTATTATAATATAGTGATATATAATATTTGTTGGCCCGGAGTGGCAAACCCAAGAGAAGGGGTAAATTGGGTTTTATAAAATTTTGCAGAAATAAAATAAAATTTCTTCAAATGAAATAAACTAGATGCAACAAGTATAGCAAGTAATAATTACAAATATACCACAAAGTATGAAAAAGTAAAGAGTGAAGGAAAAAAAGTGTTACGCGATGATTTATAGTGGTTTGGTCCTCTTGTAAGTCTACATCCACTCTCAGAAACTCCTTTCCGAGATTTAATCTATTATGATTATCCAAAGCTTTACAAAATGCTTGTCTTCCGGATGCAAGCAACCTTTACACTTGGTGATATCTGAGCTAACTCTTGATTGATCTACTCTCTCAAACACTCTCTTATTTATCTAGAGTACGATCCTCCTAAGCAATCCTCTCTATCACTCAAGCTATCTTATTCAACAACTCTCTTACAATACTTAATCAAAATAACAAGAATGAAAGTACTACACTCAATTTCTCAACAAAGAAGGATTTTTACTTGTAAGTACAATACTCTCTTGATTTCTCTTCAATCCTTCTTATTGCAATATGAGGTATGAACCTCCTTTTATAGGCTTGAGAAGGCATTTTTCCGTTTGAAACAATTTGAAGCTTTGGAAACCCTTTTTCAACACATTTAATGTAGATAGATTCGGGTTAGATTTGGTTTCCTACTTTGCAGCACCTTTTTGATAAATCAAAAGGCTAAATTTGACTTAGTGGCTAGAGACAAAGTTGTAGCCCTTTAAGTTATCTTTCCAATATGATGAGAATTAACTCAAAAGAACATTTGGTTGTAAAGTTACAGCTAAAAGAGTAAATATATGTTAGCGTAAATCAACATGTTAACGAGTCGACCCCAGAGAATAGAAGAGTCGATCCCCTAATGACCACAGGAAAGGAATATAACATAAAATTATATTTTTCTTTCACACTGATGAAATTGAATAATTTGAATGCTAAATAAAAGAAATTAGACTAGATAGGTTATAGATTGCCAGTCATGGGCCAAATCGTGATATATTGATTTACCACTGCAGGCCAAAGTGTAGATATTTTAGTTTACTATTATAGGCCAAAGTGCAGATATTTTGGTTTGCCGTTGTGGGCTAAAATCTGGATATTTTGGTTTGCCACCATGGGCCGAAGCTTGGGTTTGCCAGTTATGGGTCGAAGTATAACTATAGAAAGTTCAGATCACAAAAATAATTGTTGATCGAAAATCTGAATAATAATGGAAGATTAAATATATAAAATCACTGTATGATAATATCTAATACGTTTTTTTGAATAAGTTGTATGATTGATGATGTACATTTATGTGCGCATATTAATATGGATTTATTTGAGTTACGTGTAAATTTTTGCCCATATTTAGATGCGGTTTATGGTTAATCTTCATTTTAAATTTAGTATATCTATATTGGTATAAAGGCCCATTTGGAGGAGCTTTTGAAGAGTCAAAAGGCACTTTCTGACCCTCCAAAAGCACTTTTAGATGAAATAGGGGTATTTGGTAAAAATTTCGAAAAGTTGTTTTAGATTTTTCAGAAAGCTAAAAATAACTTTTTGGAAGATGCTCCATTTTGGAGCTTTTAGGCCCGGTCGGAAAGCTATTTTTTTGACCAAAATATCCATGATAAAATATAACAATTACACAAAATATCTCTTTAATAATTGTTTAATTAATTTTATCACCTAGCTATAAAATTTGTTATATTATCAAAAATTAATTTACACTAATAATTATAATATTTTATATCTTTATTATCGTATTATACTATAAATATAATATGATATTACATTATATTATAATACATTGATATGTTATATTAAATAATTTAATATTATATTAAATTATTATGCTATAGTATGCAATATTATATTACTATATTATATTATATTATATTATATTATAGTAATATTATACTATATCATATATGTGAGGACCCATATTTTTGGGGGGAGGCCTGGGCCGGTCCGACACATGAAACGGGAGGGAGACTCCCGAACAGAGTCTTCCCTCCCCTATTTCTATTGCTCCCATGAATCCACCGGAAGAGGAAACAAAGAAAAAAAAAACAGAGGAAAAGGGAGATCAAATCCTACCTAATTTGCATCAATCGCTATCTATAAAAGATCCCTTTCTCCTCATCCTAGGGCATCAACCGGCTGCCGTTCAAAAGAAAAAGAAAGAAAAAAAAAGGGATCCGTGAGAAACTTGGGTTGTTCGCCGCCGATCTTGCCGGAGGAACTCGCCTGAGGTAAGGTGAGCACCCTCTCCTCCTTCTTCTTTGTATTTGGGCAACCGACTCCTTGGAATCCGGCTGGCAAGCCGCCGGACTGATGGGGGAAAGCCGAGCCTCTGATCGGCCTTCTCCTCTTCCATTCTGGCCGGCTGTCGCCGGGCGCGGCACTACCGGCACCACCATGGGCCGACGACCATGGGGCATCACCGGCCATGGACCGCCTGCTGCCGAGCACTCTCCTCTTTCCTATCGGAAAGGAGGAAGGAAGAGAGGGAGAGAGAGAGAGACAACTCTCTCTCTCTTCTTTGTTATTTTATTGACAGGAAGGAGGAAGGAAGAGAGGGCCAACTCTCTCTCTTCTTTGTTATTTTATCTTCTCTCTATAGTTGTTGTCTCTTATTAGTCTGTTTTCTCTCTAGTTTAATTCAGGGAGATCATGGATTGTTGGT
Source organism: Phoenix dactylifera (assembly GCF_009389715.1). Lineage (NCBI taxonomy): Eukaryota > Viridiplantae > Streptophyta > Magnoliopsida > Arecales > Arecaceae > Phoenix > Phoenix dactylifera. Next base: position 127,337 of record NW_024068172.1, read on the forward strand.
TAGTCTTGGGGTACTAGATACTTGTAGACCCTTGAGAGGATCCATAGAGAGTTTTGGGTTGTCAGATATCTTGGGTAAATTTTTAATATTGACTTGGTTCTGTAGGGGAACAATCTGTTGAACGAGACGATGTTGAGCAAGATTTTGCGTATCTCGGTTCATAGATCGTCATGAGGGCGGATGATTAGTCTGTCTGAGTTTTCAACAAGGGTAAGAATCCTTGTACGCCAATTCTGCATGATATATTTTTATACTTAGATATGTATGATATGCTATGATCCAAACAAATCAAAAAATAGTTTTATATTAAATTATATTTTGATTGTGTTGGCTTGTGGTTGATATTATGATCGTATTCACTTGTGGTTGGTATCATGATGGATGCATGCATGCGCATAACCTACACCTACATAATTGGACTGATGGATGTGGTGCTCTAAACTAACCATGTGATATTGGTTGCCCCGTCACGGACTGAAAACGTGACCGTAGTTAGTCTAAAGCCGGAAATAAATAAAAAAAAATTGATGTGTGGATATAAACTGGATTGTATGGAAAGGGACTTTGGGTTTATCTTGTTATTATGGCAGGCTCCGTCACAGGCTAAAAATATGGTACTTTGGTAGGCTCTCTCACAGGCTAGAAATGTGGAATTATAATGTGCAGGCCCTGCCACAGGCTGAAAATGTGATACTTTGGCATGCCCCCTTACAGGCTAGAAATGTGGAACTATAATGTGCAGGCCCCGCCACAGGCTGAAAATGTGATACTTTGGTAGGCCCCTCATAGGCTAGAAATGTGGAACTATAATGTGCAGGCCCCACCACAGGCTGAAAATGTGATAATTTGGTAGCCCCACCACAGGATGAAAAATGTGACCGAGATTTGGCTCAAAGTCGGAAAGATAATTGATCCGAATCAAGTTGAAGAAAAAGTATTGAAAACGGTAATGAAGATTTATGAGCTATCATATACTATATCATTCTTGTGTGGCTGGACTTTCATTAATGTTTGACGTACATACTTATATTGATTACTTAAGCCTTTTGATAGACGATTTATGATTTAATGAAATGTGCATCGATTTGTCGTGGTTTTCAAATTCATATTACTATTGTGTTGGTATGGATGTGTAGGAATTCTTACTGGGCTGTAAAGCTCACCCTCCTTCTTCTTTCTCTTTTCAGAGTTGCAGGATGCATAGACATGGATGGGTTGGGCGCGGAGCGCGAGTATCAGAGTTCTTAGTTAGTTAGTTAGTTTATCTTTCCTTGATGTCGATAAGCATTTGAAGATCTTGTAATTGAACCAATTTGATTATTTGGACATGTCGGACTTGTCTATTTGAATTACTAAATTAATTGTGGATTTATTGAAATTTTTGTTAATCATAGGCCTTGCATGATCTTTAGGGCACTGCTCTAGGGCTCATGCGGCCGGTCGCGTACCGGACCTGGGTGCTGGGTTCGGGGCGTGACAGAGTGGTATCAGAGCTTAAGATTTAGGTATCCTAGGGTTCAAGTTCGGGTGAGTGTGAATGGAGAATTATGATAGAAAAACTATCAGAGCCTTGGTTTAAGATCACTTAGGATTGTGGCAGGAATGATATTAGAGCTTAAGACCACGAGAGACTGTGGCTTAAGTGGCATTAGAGTTTGAGGTTTAAGATCATTGGGGATAGTGACAAAATTAGAACCAAAGAATAAGTGATCACTAGAGTTTGCGACAGAAATGTATCATAGCTTAAGGTTATGATCACTTGAGACATGACAAAAGTAGTAGAATTAAATTAAATGCTTAGGTATAAGATCACTAGGCATTGTGATAAAATGTAAGTATTCAGTTTGGTATTTGATGAGTACGAAAGGACTGGATAAATTATCTTTGATCATGATGAGAGATGTTTGACTTAAGATAAGTGTAGAAAGATTAACCGTGGCATACCGTATTAGTTGGTTATACCGTACCGTGTTTATTGGTCTATATGTTGTTTAAATGGCTCGGAAGTCAAACTTGATATGAGTTTAAATATAATTGCACTTTTTAGTTTTGCTGCTAATTATTAGAGTGAAGTTGTGCATGGATCTATCATACTATTGGAGTGAACTAAGATTTTTCATAGTATTAGAGCAAATTGTTCTTCGAGGTTGAAATCTGTTGTGGATTATATTTGGTATTGGCATATTTGGATGTTGCAAATAGGTGTATTTCTATTGGTTGTTTAAATTCTTAAGGCCATAAAGTATGCAAATTGGAGGACAATTCTAGTTATTTGAATTCTCATGTTTGGATTTCGCTTATAATTGTTGGAGAATATTGGATGTGTTAACTTAAACTCAAGTGTAGGTTTGTGATCTGATTAGGGATCTTTGTCATTGAGTGAAGACTTCGATTTTGAGATGCTTACATGAGTTATCATATAGGTTTGAAGATAGACATTAAGAATCTTGGTGAAGAAAAATCTGGAGATCGATAGAGTTAATTTCTAATCATAGTGTATTGACTAAATGACTTCAACCCATTAAATTTGAAGTAAATCTTTTTGGAAAGAAGATCAACGTAGATTGTCTAATCGAATTGCTGAGAAAATCCAAGGTTAACTTATTTTAAATTAAACCTAGATATTTTGGATTCTAAACGGTTGTGAAGATCATATAGTGACATTAAACTTGATTAATGTCTTGAGTGTTAGTTATGCTTAGTATACTCTACATAAATTGAGGACAGAGAGATCTGAAGGTTCCTGCTCAATTAAAGTTCTAAAATTTGGATTTTTCTTACTCCTAGTGCAAAGTGATATTTCGGTCATAAATCATTTAGAAACTTTAGAGTATTTAATGAATTAAATCAGAGTGCGCAGCGGAAGTGTGGTGCTTTGAGTTATTTTGAAACTGGTTAAGGACATTAATATTTGATCTAAAAGGTATTATGATGGAACACTTGAGTTAGTTTCTAACAGAGGAGAATGTTGTTGATTCTATGGATGATCTAGAGGTAGCTATGTTGATTCTATGGATGATCTAGAGGTAGCTATGTAATTTTCACCAATGGGTTCTTCCTTTGTTGACAACTTTTGGAAGAAACTTAGGCATCTTAAATTTAGCATTAGCAGATTGATGATTTCTTGGTTGGGCTTAAACTTGGAATGTTTTAACATGAATCTCCTATTTGTTGGGATGATGTGGGCGAGAGAAAATTATTAGGCCCAGAGATAGTGCAATAGACCATAGATAAGGTGCAAGTGATCAGAGAACGACTTCGTACAGCTTAGAGTCGTCAAAAAGGGTTATGCTGATAATTGGAGAGAACTGAAATTTTAAATTGGGGATCATGTTTTCTTGAGAGTGTCACCTACTAAAGGAGTGATGAGATTTAGGGTTCGTGGTAAATTGAGCTCTAAGTATATTGGTCCGTTTGAGATTTTGGACAAGGTTGGAGAGGTGGCATATCGACTGGCTTTACCACCAGCTTTATCCAGTGTACACTATTTTTCATGTGTCGATGTTGAAAAAATATATCCCAGACCTGAGTCATGTGGTCGCATATAAGCCATTACATCTTCATGAGGATTTGACCTATGAGGAGTTCCCAACATGAATTGTGGACAGAAAAAAAATCAGGTGCTTCGGTATTGAACCATTCCTTTTGTGAAGATACAATAGAACAATCATGCGGAAAGAGAGACTACTTGAGAGCTTGAAGAAGAAATGAAGGTCAAGTATCCGCAGTTATTTGAAACCTTAGTAAATTTCGAGGACGAATTTTTTTTTAGGGGGGAGAATGTGAGGACCCACATTTTTGGGTGGAGGCCTGGGCAGGCCTGACACATGAAATGGGAGGGAGACTCCCGAGCAGAGTCTTCCCTCCCCGTTTCTATTGCTCCCATGAATCCACCGGAAGAGGAAACAAAGAAAAAAAAACAGAGGAAAAGGGAGATCAAATCCTACCTAATTTGCATCAATCTCTATCTATAAAATATCCCTTTCTCCTCATCCTAGGGCATTAACCGGGTGCCGTTCAAAAGAAAAAGAAAGAAAAAAAAAAGGAATCCGTGAGAAACTTGGGTTGTTCGCCGCCGATCTTGCCGGAGGAACTCGTCGGAGGTAAGGTGAGCACCCTCTCCTCCTTCTTCTTTGTATTTGGGTCATCGACTCCTTGGAATCCGACCGGCAAGCCGCCGAACTGATGGGGGAAAGCCGAGCCTCTAATCGGCCTTCTCCTCTTCCGTTCCGGCCGGTCGTCGCCGGGCGCGGCACCACCGGCACCACCATGGGCCGATGACCATAGGGCTTCGCCGGCCATGGACCGCCTGCTGCCGAGCACTCTCCTCTTTTCCATCGAAAAGGAGGGAGGAAGAGAGGGAGAGAGAGAGACAACTCTCTCTCTTCTTTGTTATTTTATTGACGGGAAGGAGGAAGAGAGGGCCAACTCTCTCTCTTCTTTGTTATTTTATCTTCTCTCTATAGTTGCTGTCTCTTATTAGTCTGTTTTCTCTCTAGTTTAATTCAGGGAGATCATGGATTGTTGGTTAGTCTTGGGGTACTAGATACTTGTAGACCCTTGAGAGGATCCATAGAGAGTTTTGGGTTGTCAGATATCTTGGGTAAATTTTTAATATTGACTTGGTTCTGTAGGGGAACAATCTGTTGGACGAGAGGATGTTGAGCAGGATTTTGCGTATCCCGGTTCATAGATCGCCGTGAGGGCGGGTGATTAGTCTGTCTGAGTTTTCAACAAGGGTAAGAATCCTTGTACGCCAATCCTGCATGATATATTTTTATACTTAGATATGTATGATATGCTATGATCCAAATAAATCAAAAAATAGTTTTATATTAAATTATATTTTGATCGTGTTGGCTTGTGGTTGATATTATGATCGTATTCGCTTGTGGTTGGTATCATGATGGATGCATGCATGCACATAACCTACACCTACATAATTGGACTGATAGATGTGGTGCTCTAAACTAACCATGTGATATTGGTTGCCCCGTCACGGACTGGAAACGTGACCGTGGTTAGTCTAAAGCCGGAAATAAATAAAAAGGAATTGATATGTGGATATAAACTGGATTGTATGGAAAGGGACTTTGGGTTTATCTTGTTATTATGGCGGGCCCCATCACAGGCTAAAAATATGGTACTTTGGTAGGCCCCCTCACAGGCTAGAAATGTGGAACTATAATGTGCAGGCCCTGCCACAGGCTAAAAATGTGATACTTTGGCATGCCCCCTCACAGACTAGAAATATGGAACTATAATGTGCAGGCCCCGTCACAGGCTGAAAATGTGATACTTTGGTAGACCCCATTACAGGCTAGAAATGTGGAACTATAATGTGCAGGCCCCACCACAGGCTGAAAATGTGATAATTTGGTAGCCCCACATCAAACTGAGAAATGTGACCGAGATTTGGCCCAAAGTCGGAAAGATAATTGATCCGGATCAAATTGAAGAAAAAGTATTAAAAATGGTAATGAAGATTTATGAGCTATCATATACTATATGTTGCCCAAGGAGACAACCCAAGAGGGGGGGTGAATTGGGTTTTAATTAAATCTTGATCAATTAAAAGTATAATGAGTAATTAACTAAATCTAATGCAAGCAGATTAGTTAGATTACTAGATGCAGTGAGTGAAGTGAGAGAAAGAGACAATTAGCCAATACAAACATAGTAAAGTTTATAGTGGTTCAGAGCCAACTCTTGTTCCTACGTCCACTCTCTAAGCCGCACTTGGGAGTTCACTATAATCCCTAGGATTACAGCTGATTGTTTTACAAGCTCACAACCCAACTTGTTATTTTCACGAGTTTACAACGAACTCGGTCGGTTTTCACAGGCTCACCGACTAGAACCACCTGATTGTTTTTCGGGTTCACAATCAAACCCAGTTGGTTTTTCCGGGCTCACCAACCACAACCTTACACCATTGGTTTTATCTTTGGCTAACCAACAAACCTTACAACTCTTAATTCAATCCCCTGATTGAATCAAGTAAGAAGAATAAAGTTTGGGAATTCACAAAGAAAGTTTCTAAAAAGCAAATATGTGAACAATATAAACAAAGTAAAGTTAGAAGCCCTCAAACAGATTTTAGATAGGGAAGTGGGGGCTTCTCGATTTCTGAGTCTCCTCTTGAAAGCACTGAAGGTTGGAGGACAGTAGTAGAGCCTTGAATGCGAAGGAAGTACTTCTCGTATTTTCTCTTTTGAAGTTTTTGGTAGTTGAAATGCTTTAATGCTCAGATGGAATAGCTCTCTTATTGTCTACTACTGTTCATTCTAGCTATTTAAGTGGTTTCATTTGAAAAATAGCTGTTAGAGACTAATTCATAGTCGTTCTGTCCCGTCTGCATATCCTGACAATGTATCCATTGGGATCGGAGTCGACTCGTGCGATTTTGAGTCGACTCGGCTGTTGCTGGAGTCGACTCATGCTTTACTGGAGACGACTCGCCCACTGTTCAGGATTTGAATTAAAGTGCTTGTCCCGTCCTGGAGTCGACTCGGACCAAATCTGGAGTCGACTCGCCAACATCTGGAGATAACTCGGCACTTAGGAGACGGCTCGTTTTCAGGGTTCTAGAAACCCATCTTTCTATTTTTCTTCCTCGAGTCGACTCGGGTATTCTTGGAGTCGACTCGGCTCTCTTAAGAGGCGACTCGAGATCTTCGGAAGACGACTCGCTCTCAGAGTCCGAAAAATCGATTCTCTATCTATTGAACTAATCTGCCTCAGAGTCGACTCGTGCTTTGTTGGAGTTGACTCGGCTGACTTGGGGGTCGACTCTGGAACTCTTGGAGTTGACTCGTTCACAGAATTTCTGAGATTGGTTCTCTATCTTTCAGACTGCTTTCCTCTGGGAGTCGACTCGGACATATCTAGGAGTCGACTCACCAAACGTCGGAGTCGACTCGTAACCTTCTGGAGTCGACTCGATAACAGGGTGTAAAATTCATCGTTCTGTCTTTCTGTCTGTTACCCTTTGGAGTCGACTCGGAACCGTCGGAAGTCAACTCGGCAAGCATCGGAGTCGACTCGAAACCTTTTGAAGTCGACTCGCTGACAGTGTCTGAAACTCTTCTTTCTGTCTTTCTGTCTGTTCTCAGTCGGAGTCGACTTGTAGAGTATCGGAGTCGACTCGACCTCGTGCCAGAACCTTTAAACCATTCGGAGTCGACTCGTAATCTTCCGGAGTCGACTCGGGATGCAGACTTTGGTTCAAATTGAGTCTAATACTTATCCAAATTACTTTGAACCAAAGCTTAAGGCACTTAACTAGAAATTCACACATATTTGCCTGAAACACTAGATTGAATTCATTAGTACAACATAAAATATACTCAAATGCTTTGAGCTCATCAAAATCAAATTGAGGTTTACTCAATCACTCCACACTATATCATTCTTGTGTGGCTGGACTTTCATTAATGTTTGACGTACATACTTATATTGATTACTTAAGCCTTTTGATAGTCGGTTTATAATTTCATGAAATGTGCATCGATTTGTCGTGATTTTCAAATTCATATTACTATTGTGTTGGTATGGATGTGTAGGGGTTCTTACTGGGTTGTAAAGCTCATCCCCCTTCTTCTTTCTCTTTTCAAAGTTGCAGGATGCATAGACATGGATGGGTTGGGCGCGGAGCGCGAGTATCAGAGTTCTTAGTTAGTTAGTTAGTTTATCTTTCCTTGATGTCGATGAGCATTTGAAGATCTTGTAATTGAACCAATTTGATTATTTGGACATATCGGACTTGTCTATTTGAATTACTAAATTAATTGTGGATTTATTGGAATTTTTGTTATAATCATAGGCCTTGCATGATCTTTAGGGCACTGCTCTAGGGCTCATAAGGCCGGTCGCGTACCGGACCCGGGTGCTGGGTTCGGAGCGTGACAATATATTTATGTATTAATACATATTATATTTTATTATATTTTGTTGTATAATATTATGTAATATTCTTTATAGTCATTTTGTCATACCAAAAGTACTTTGTTAGTTTGTTTATCAAACATATACTAAAGTGGCATAACACTTTAGAAATATAGTTACCAAACAACAAACAGTTTCTTTATAAAAGCTCTACTTCTAAAAGTTCTACTACCAACAGCTTTCCCAAACGGAGCCTAAGTATGGCGGATTTTTATTGGGTTGTAAAGTTCATCCCTTTTTTTTTTTTTTTCTTTTAGAGTCGCAGAATATGTTGTTTCGATTAGGTTGGGCATGGAGTTTGAGCGATGGAGTCATTAGTTAGTTAGTCATTTTTCTGATAAAAAATATTTAAAATTTTTGTAATTAAACATGTTTGTTTATTTGATTATAATAGATTTAGTTATTTAATTATTTAGCTATTATTTGTTGATTTAAATTTTTTAGTTCTTATGTAATTTTTAGGACACCAATTTATGCGGCCATATCACGTTGTCCACCAAAGTAATAAGTTCAAGGTGCAAGGGCTAGAGTGCCCTCCATGAGACCATCTTCACGTGCGAGAAGCATCGTTCCTGCATCATGATCCATCTCGCTCGACCGTCACAACATCCTCAATCGCGAGACCCCTCTCCACCTCGTCGTCCGCCTCAAGGACACCACCGAGCTCCTCATTGTTGCCGACGCTAATTAGAGCCTTCAAAAGGAGTAGGGCTGGAGTGCCCCCCATGAGGCTGAGCACCTCGCTCGCATAATCGTCCTTCGACTGCTATGAGGTCCCCAACCACTGGACCCTTCTCTGCCTTGTCGTCCGCTGTGATGAGGCCAAGCTAATGCCATATCCACTGCACTCAATCGCCGGGACATCACAACGGCGAGATCCCTCTCCACATGGTCATTTGCGGTGAAACTACTTTGCCAAGCTCCTTATGGCTGCTAGCGCTGATATAAGCCTTCACAACAACCAGGGCTGGAGCTCCCTCCATGAGGCCATTTGTACCTGCGGCAGCATCTCACCTACGTCATCATCTGCCACTACCAGCCTTAGGGTTGGGCCAAGTGATGCTGTCACCTTCCCCGCATCATCATCACCTTGTGGAGGATGAGAGACTTCTGCATGGAGATCATGTTCCATTTTGGGAGCCCTTGTTAATCATGTATAATAACATGCTAAGATTTAGAATCACAATAACACTATATTCAAATTTGAGAGATACACCTACAAAAAACATATTGAATACGATTCTTTAATCAACTGAAATAATAACGGCTGGATCTTCCCTTTCTTGCTCCTCACAAAAATTAGCCATCAATGGAGCTATGAACTATATGGAGAAGAGAGGGAGACCTAGCATTTATATATAAAACATAAGAGAGCCTTCTATTAAGGGCTCCAAACCCTAATTGGATTTCCTATCCTACATACCAAAATTACCACAACAAATAGGACTCAATCTTATACATCCATCCTGCACCAAAGCTCATAAAACAAAGTGATCACACACCATATTGGACTTAACCATAGTACTATTATGAGCCATACGTCTAACCCGTTTTATAAAACAAAAATACACAATCAGTGGAAGCCCATATTTTGAAATTATTCTAACATTCTTCCACTTGGGCGAACACGGATTGCAATATTAATTTTAAAAAAAAATTGAAAAAATTAGATAAATATTAGTGAATGTGCCACTTTGGCGGCTAACACCCACTTCAATTTCAAAATATTCTCTTAATGGGAAATAAGGATAGTCTTTATACCCAACAAATTTCAATCACAAAAAATAATGGTTTATGTGACAAAGACATAAACATGCTACAATCATAGTCAAAATCACATGTGATTTAAACAAATATGTTAATCACAAAATTCAAGGCATACATGGTAGCAAGATATGTTCAAAATTTAACACCTCATTAATTTAACATTTTAAAAATTAATATGTATGAGAGCCCTAATTCAAATTATTCAGTATTTAAATAATAATTAATTGGGTTACTAACTCATAGCTCTAAGCCCAAAATCTGTTCTGATCTATTTAGATGCAATTCAAATAAAACTAACATAGGCTGGTAAAATAAAAGGGCGCAACCTGCAACTATAGACCCATTCGGATTGGGCTTCACAAGCCCAAGCCCAATCAAAAGATTTTTTTTTTTTTTTTTTTTTGTCTTCTTCCTCTAGCCGCCGCCACTGTTTCTTGCCCTTTTTTATTATTATTATTATTATTTGGGAGGCAGCCCGTGGCTGCCACCCATGGCCGCCCCATGGTGGCAGCCACCCATGGTCGCCACCACACCGGCCACCATGAGTGGCCGGCGACGCCTCACCAGGTGGCGTCACGGCGCCACCGAGGCGCACGGCCGGCCCGTGGGGTGGCCGGCCTCGTGAGGCGGGCTGCCACCCATGGTCGCCACCACGCCGGTCACCATCAGTGGCCGGCGACGCCTCACCAGGTGGCGTCGTGGCGCCACCGAGGCACACGGCCGGCCCGCGGGGTGGCCGGCCTCGTGAGGTGGCCGCGAAGCCCCCACGGCATACGGCCGGCCGTGGGTGGCCGGGCTACTTGGGTCGCCGCGACCGGCCGTGAGGGTGGCCGGGAAAGGCCCTGCAGCGGCGATCTCCGCCCGTGAAGGAGCGGGATCCCGCTGTGGCCGGCGTGGGAGGTTTTTTTTTTTTTTTCTGGTGGAGGCAGCCCGTGGCAGCCCACGGTGCCAACCACCACGCCGGCCACCACCCGTGGCCGGCGGCATTCCTCGGGCCGCCGCGACGCCACGAGGCGCGCGGCATTCCATGGCCGAGCTCCCGCGGTTGCCGTCGCATTGGTTGAGGGCGCCGGCCGGCGGCGAGAAGCCTCCCTTTAGGCTTGCCGTTCTTCCTCTTCTTCCCCTTCGTTTTATCATCCACCATGAATCAGATCTGGCCAAGAAATCAAAAGATGATTCATGACCAGATCGATTAGAAAGGAGATTAGAGAACGATGAAGAAGATGAAGCAAAAAGGGTGGGCCTGCGGTTGGAAACGGGAGGAGATGGAAAACAAAGAATTTTTTTTAAAAAAAAAACAAAAAATAATATACAATCACATTGTTCCGTAAATCTGAATAAAATAATAATTATATGTAAAGATAATATAAAAGCTCTAATACTAATTGTTAATCATATATAATAACATATTAAAATTTAGAATCACAACAACACCGTATGCAAATTTGAGAGATATATCTGCGAAAAATATATTGAATACGATTTTCAATCATTTGAAATAATAGCAGCCGGATCTTTCTTCTTCTTTTTTTTTTTTTTGCTAGACCGGGTGATTCATACAACACGTGTACGGATGTATGCAATAAAATCGAAAAACAAAATATCACGGAGCTTCCGATGCAGCTCCTCATCCCCCGCCCACAGGGTGCTACTGGCATAGTTAGCCACGTACGTGGTCACCCAATCTGCAGTCCTATTGACTTCTTTAAACACATGCTTCGCCTGGACCACCCCTCCGTCCCTCATCATCATCATCCAGATATCGCGAATTAAGGGATGGTCAGCAGCAAGGACCCTCGGACCCCCTGGATCCAGCTGATGACCGTAGCCGAGTCACCCTCCAAGATGATTGAACTAGCTGAGAGCACATGCTGAGCATGTCGAAGACTCCCCCAGGCAGCTCTTAGCTCCGCACAAAAAACTGTGCAGTCAAATAACTGACAGCCTCCCGCTGCCACGACCTTGGAGTAGGGTCCCTAATGACGAAACTTGCTCCATCCTTTGTGCCTCCATCCAGCACCGACCCATCAAAATTGACCTTGAGGAAGTTTGAGGGTGGAGGCTCCCAGGTGAAAAACACCGTACGAGAAGCTGCCGAGGCAGAATGGGAACTTCAGATATCCTGAGTTATCAAAAGTCCTTCTAAGGAGGAAACATGACTAATCTCTGCCGCTTACGCCGGGCGCTCTCCGCCACGAGCGTTGGCGATATCTCTGCTCGTCGAAGGTTCGAGCATTCCTTGCCAACCATATTCGGTATGCTATGCAGGTCGCTCTAACCGCCTCCTGGCATGTCAATGGGTTGCCTGACCACCAACGGATGTTTCGTAAGAACTGGTCCCCCTGAGACCAACTCTCCCGCAGCAGCCCCACCGCACGCCATGCCGCCCTCGCCCATGTGCATTGAAACAGTGCATGGTTCGCCGACTCATCAGCTCTGCATGCCCCACAATCGGGGCAGCCTCAATCCCCGTCTGCTAAGTACTACTCTCTTCAGAAGCCGATCCCACATGACCTTCTATAAGAACAGTGCGACCCTCGGATGAAGGCCCAGGCGCCAAACCCAGGCACACTCCAGACCTAGCTCATGCTCTGGCCGGAGCACTCAGAAGAGCTCCCCCACTCTTACACCGGTCCTACATGACGTGCTCCACACCCGAGTATCTAGACCCGCATACCCCAGAATCGGAAGGGACCGGACCCTCTCAGCTATGTGTGTCCCAAACATGTGACCCAACCTAGCCTCATCCCAAACAGCCCTGCCGGGGATAAATAGGTCGCAAACCCGCAGTCCCTCCACTACCTCAATGTCAATCATAGTCGGCCAGAGTCTCAAAGGGAGAGCATCCATCCATGGGTCGCCAACCACATCGATACTCTGCCCATCGCCTATCAACCATTTAGTATTCCCCACAACTGTAGGTAGGTATCTTGCGATCTCTCGTCACATAAATGAGCAACAATGCCTACCGCGAATCGCCCCTACAGTGCCCGTCCGGCCATATCTGGCAGCCATGGTCTGACTCCAAAACCCCTGCGGCTCTAGCGTGAATCGACCTGCATGTCGAATAATCAGCGCCCCGCGCCTCTCCACAAGAGATAACGCATCGAGGCCATCCTCCCTCACTGGTAGGCAGACACTCTTCAATGCCACTAAGTGCATCCCGTGACCCCCTCCATACAAGCCTTACAGAAAGCTCCTCACAAAAGATAGCTGTCAATGAGGTAAGCAATAAACCATATGGAGAGAAGAGGGAGACTTAATCCTACACATCCAAGATGTACCAAAGCCCATCAAACAAAGTGATCACACATCATATTAAGCTTAACTATAGTACCATTATGAGCCATACGTCTAATCCGTTTTATAATTAGTGGAAATCCATATTTTGAAATTATTCTATCGACTAGATAGCACCTTCTTAATGGAAAAAAAGGTTAATGCAAACAAGGCTTTATGCTTAGAAAAAATGTTTACTTTAATGGGTCATTGTCAGGGAGTTATGCCGCACCCAGTGGATACTTACATGCATGCAGCACTATTTGAGAAAATTTTATATATGCATACTTTTTTTTGTTAGATCGGTTGGTGTTGTTTGCTCTTTGAATTGACTTGAACTACTTAAAATTGGTGTAGAGAGATTTTTGTTACCTTAAATTGGAAATCTTGATTAATTTTTTTATTATAGTTTTAATGTTTAGTGTTCCTGTTAGAGTGTATTTACATTTCTAAGTGGGTTTTTTGTGTGTATTGTTTTCTATTTGATGGCTTTGTTTATTCTTTTTGTTGACTGAGTTGACTTGAAATCGATGATAGAGAAACTTTTGCCACCAAAAATAGGTTGATCAATTTTTCATTGCATTGTTAATGTGTTTTGCTGCTTTTTCCTTATTTTTTAAGAAACTAGTAAAGATTTTTGGGCATATTTCTTTTCTTTTTAGAGAGGATTCCCAATTTAAGATTTTCTCCCAATTTTTTTTTTATCTTTGATTAATATTTTATCAGCTATGCTTAGAATTATTTTTATATTGCAAACAGTCACTGCTAACTACAAAATGAGGTATAATTACTTCCTTTTTCTTTGCAGGACGCTCAAGAACTCATTTGTCAAAAGTCTAACTTTCTTCCTTTTCCCTATCATGTATGCTTTTATTTTCACAGGACTGGGTTTTTATTGAAAGAATATTATGTTGAACATGACATGTTATTTAATTCATGCATGTTAAATTGGTTGAGTTTCGATTGGAGTTAAACCAAATACTATAATGGCAGAGAGTTGAAACATGACATGTAGGGCTGGGTGAAGCCTTTTTATTCCCGCTTTTTTATGAATTTAATTAGTTATTGCCTCGTTTTTTCCCCATCCCTTCTATGAATTTATGGTTCTTTTGGGTTCAATTAATTATTAAATATATTTTATTACAATTTATTTATACCAATATTTAATATAAATTTCTTAATTATTTATCCAATAAATTAATCCTAAAATTTTATTATTTTCCTACATATTGTGTGGGTGTCATACTTATTTAATTGTATTATGCTAAAAGAAATTTGGTGACATAGAAAATGGTCCGGTAAGATAACCTCATCATACTATTGACTATCTCTACTATAGTATAATAATTATCATTTTACATTTATAAGTATAATAAAAAATAATAACATTATAAAAGTATTATTGAACCATTAGAACAGTAATTACTATAGCAATTATATCACTATAAAATAATTTAATATTAGTATATATGTAATAGAATTATAACAAATTTTATTATATTATATTAATTTCATATTATAAGTATAATTATAATAAAAATGGTAATACTTTTAAGTTATTATTGAATTATTATAACGACAGTTACTATAGTAATTCTATCACTATATAATAGTTAGACATATCATTATGATAATAAATATATAATTGTAATGTATATTATTGTGATAACTAATAGTTATTCTACAGTAATATAACATATTATAATTAGTATTATATTATATAAATTATAATATGAACTATATGATATAATAATAATAATTAAATAAGTATAATATGATTGTAAAGTGATCCAAAAGGATCATTAAACTCAATGTGGATCGCTTCGATTACTACAAATAAGGTTGAATATGATTCAGGAGTAAAATACGCCACATCAAGATGCCAAACCATGAGCCAAATTTTTAGAGACCATAACTTAGGCCCTGTTTGGGATGCTATTGGTAGTAGAGCTTTTAGAGCTTTTAAAAATAAAGTTTTTGGAAAGTAGATTTTTTATAAAAAAAGTTACTTATTGTTTGGTAAGTTCATTTCTAAAGTGTTGTAAAATTTTAACATATGTATGGCAACAAAAATAAGAACATACTTTGATATAATAAAATAATAATAAAAAATATTGCATACTATTGCATAGTGCAGTATAATATAATATAATATTACTGTTGTGGGAATAAAGGATCCAAACTTAGTCCTACATCGACTAGATAGCAGAGAGGTTTGTTTCTTAAACGGAGAGCTCGATTATCCTTCTCTCAGGAGGCGCTTTTTAAAGGACAAAATCATGAGGGAGGCCGACCTGTGTCGTACCCTACCCCAAAGGGGACAATACCTCCTGTGGGGACGCAATCTTCTTTTTCTGTTCCAGTTCGGTGGGGGCTAAGGTTTGAGGTCGGGGGTACCCTGGCCTCATCATTGACGCGCTAGGTAGGGGCCCTTGACCTCGGACATAGTCCCACATCGACTAAATAGCGAAAAGGTCTGTGCCTTAAATGGAGGGCTCGATTGCTCTTCCCTCAGGAGGCACCTTTTAAAGGACAAAACCGTGAGGAAGGCCGACCTGTGTCGTACCCTGCTGATAAGTGCTAAATAATGCATAAATTAATATCTTATTTATAGCACTTATCATTATTTTAATTCACATATTTTGTAAATTTAACTAAAAATTGTATTACCTTCATGATTGCATTTTAATAAATTATCCAAGGTAATTCAAGTTTAATTTGATTATTTATTGATTAAGCTTAATGTATACAGGTCGAATCAAATTCATCTGGGATGACCCCTGAACCTAAATTGCATGCACCCCATGAATCGGATCTTCCCAACCAATTAGAGTCGACCCCAATTTTCATTTTTCAACACATGGCCACCCCAAGTTCACGTATGTTCTCCCTGTTTCGTGTCCTAGCCATATCTAAGCTACTCTACCATAACTCCAACTGCAAGTCATCTCAGCCATTCATCACGTTTCACGAACTCATCTCCCCATCGTATCTCTATTCCGTTTGCATCCCATTCATAGTTCGGCATCCAAAGCTCCTTCCATGAAACAGAGCCGCATCTGGATGAACCCAAATCCCAGTCATCCCGTTCCACGCGGATTCAGCTCTTCGTCCCAGCTCCAACCTCTCTCACATCTAGCTTCATCATCCCGAGCTCCACGGTTCCACCAAACCAACCATCTCCTAAGAAACTTCCTTCGGATTCCTTCCACGTCCGTTCCAGCTCCTCTGTTCTCAACCGAGAACACCACCAGCATAATCCCAGCTTCATCTCTTCCCAACGTCCAAGCTTATCCTCTTCCCCTGTTTCGAGATCCCATCAGCCAAGATAAAGCCAAACTCCGAAATCTTCTCAAACGCCCACAGGATGACCTTCATCTCCCAGCCATCTTCCGAATGAGAACCAGCAACCTTCTGTCGGACTACTCCCAACGGCCCAAGCCGTTCCCGAGAATCCAGATCCCATCCGGATTTGCTCCCATCCTCATCACATATCAGCTCAAATCCTCCGCATCAGCCGAATCAAGCTATCCATCATCCACGTCCTTCCCAACTCTCCTGTATCCATCAACAAAAACCCATGCATCCGTTCCCTGTTATCAACCGATATCCAAACATTCCATCCTCTGTTTCATGCGGATAAAAACCAGAAACATCTCCCGGATTTCTAGCCAACGGCAGCACAACCAAATGATCCCAACGTCATCCTCTCATCCGAACTTTACTTCCCCTGTTTCGGAACCAATCCAAATCTTATCCCGTTGTGATCCATCTTCATCCAAACGTCCCAACTCCCCTTCTTCGGAACAGAGGATCATCCTTATCCTCTTTCGAATCAGGCCGAACTTCATCCCAGCAGCATCATCACCAAGCTCCCAGCCATCCCAACTTCCGAGATCCTCTCACGTCCACATTTCAGCGTCCCAACCGCGTCCAAGATATTCAGCCGTGTCGCCTCTGCGTTGAAGCCACATCACCAACATTTCGGATCACATCCATCCTCAACCGTGGGCACCGTTCCAGCATCCACATCATCCTCTGCATCCTTATCCTTGATTCGAAAGACGGGAGGAAAGAGAAGTGGGCAGTCTATTTAAAGGAATCGGACGTGAAGACCAAGGCCATTCATCCTTCCCCACCGGGGGGGGGCATTCCTCCTCTTCCCCACCAGGGGAGGGGACTGCTCCCATTCCTTCTTCCCCCATCGGGGGCTGATCTATCAATCTCTCGGAGGCAAGTCCCACGGGAAGAAGAAGAGGAAACAGGGGAGGGAGTGAGCCACGGGAACATGAGAGAATAAAAAATAAGAGGAGAGAGAAGAGTTTTGTTATTTTGGGAATATTTCAAAGAAAGAAATCATGAAGGAAGAGATGGGAGCCTGCTGCTGTGCTGCTGCTGCCGTCTCCAACTCCATGCAGGGCTGATCTCTTCTCCAGGGCCGGATGTAGCCCTAACAAAGGGCCAAGTGTTTTTATATTTTTAATTTCTATTCTTGGAGTTGTATAAACCTTATTCTGCTTCTAATGAATATTTTATTTTCATCTCATATTTAATTTCTGTGATTTTAAATATGAAGTTTATACAACTGCTCTTCATGATCATTGAAGTAAAAATAAGATAGTTTATGCTTAAGGAAGATGCGATGTGCTACCACCTTAGATTAAGGTAGACATTTCATGCTAAACTAAAGATGGATTATGCCTAAATTACTTCGGTGAAATTTTATTCGAATGCTTGTTAGGCTTGTAGCCAATTTGCATGTTAATCCAAGAATGAATTAAAATATAAATAATCTTTTTTCCGATGTTAGTGGTGAATTCCTTGCCCTAGGTTCTCTCAAATTGATATCATTTTAATTGCATTTTTTTTTATTCAATTGCTTAGTTTAATAGTCTTCACAAATTCTCATTTTAAATATTTTTATTTTTAAGAAAAATAACTATACCCCAATCCCTGTGGATCGATACCCGTAATTACTATCCTACTAGATACGTGCCATTGCGTGGTCTTTAAAGTTGACTATCAATTTTTGGCGCCGTTGCCGAGGATTGGTAGCATAGTTGTTTTTCTTTTTATTAAAAAATTTTTTTCAAAAAAAAATTTCGAAAAATAAAAAAAAATAAAATAAAAATAGTTTCTATTTTTACTTTCCTTATCTCCTTCTCCTCTCTTACTAATTTTTGATTTTTCTTGGTATCATTTGATCAGGAACCAAAGAGGAAGTTTGGGACAATTAGAAAGGGAACGACTGAAAAAGGAATACTGTAGAGGTTTGCTTTTTAAAAAAAAATTGCTGAAAATTCTGGTAACATCTGAACCTTTCTTATTTAAATTAATTTCCTTTTTGTGGTGATTGTTTGATTTTAAAATTCAGCAAAAGTGTGAATGCATGCTTGCTACACATACACCAATTAATCCACATATAGTAAGGGCAATCACCCCAACAAGATAAGAACTGGATTTCATCACCAGATTCTTGCCCAAATTAGGTGAATCAATTTTCACATAGCTATCACATTAATTAAAATCAATTAGACGTTGGCCCCTAGGGATATTCGAGCTCAATAGGACGAAGATCACCGAAAGTTGCACCAATTTCGCTCTGTGGCTCAGTTGATGTTTAGGCAAGCTTTGTCCCAAGGGAGACAGTTCATCTGTTCGAGGCAAGTGGTTTTTAAGTGGGACCTTTGCAACGCATCGTGACCCCCCCACTTACCTGGGAGCGTACCTGGTCAACTAAGTTCATTAGACCGGATTGGAGGCTTAGGTGCCCTCTTCAAATCAGTTAGGAGCTGTCTAGTGATTTTAGGGCAAATACAAGGATTTGACGTGTTTTCTTTTAGTGCATGCTTGACTTGACTGATCAGAAGAGTATATCTCCATGCCCGACAATCAGTCTTCCACAAATTTTCTTCCTTGGAGAACCCCGCATGAACCCGGTATGATTTGATAAGGATGCACTGCGTCTGGCTGAAGACGTTAAACTTAGCGCTTGTTGGGAGGCAACCCAATTTTCATAGGTTATTTTTGCATATTTTCTTGTCACATTTTTTTTAGGTGTCCTCATATTACTGATGCAACTAAGGTACAATGCTTCTATCTCCATATGCATCATATTTTCGTAAAACAAAATAATAATAATAATAATAATAATAATAAAATATTTAAAAAAAAAATTAAAAAAAAAACATTGAGGACAATGTCTGATCTAGGTTGGGGGGTATAAGATTCGAATTTTTGAAGAAATTTTTCGCATTTTCACATTTTTAAGTGAATTTCAAAAAAAAAAGTGAATTTCAACAAAAAAAAACCTAATTTCTATGCTTTAGTGCTGAAATGATAAACACATAAAGTATATAAAATCTAAAAAGCCCAATAACTAGTCAGGAGTAAGTCAATTTGAGTTCTTTTTATTAAAAATTCTTTTAGCGAGTTGTAAGATAATTTTTACTTTGGAATTTCACAACACACATGTCCTGCACTTCTAAGGATTAGGTTCAACATTATGTTACTAAGTCTAGTAGCAACCTTGAGTCCTGATGAATCATTCCTATCTAATTCACTATTATCCCGTATTTATTGTTAAAAAAAAAAGTGAATTTAGTCAGGTACATCGAAAAGGGCTACCGATCGTCAAAGGTCAGCGGGCTTGCAATGATGAATCCGAGCATAGGTCCGTAGGGGAGTCTTTATGCCTAACACCTTATGCCATCTGGTGTGGGAGTGTTGACTGAATGCTCGTTACATAGAGGAATCATTACAAGAGTAAAAATGCGTAATAAATATAAAATAAAAAAATAATAAAAAATAAAAAATAAAAAATTGATTGAAAAAAAAAGAGAGAAAGAGAAAATAATATTGACCTTGAAAAAGACGATAGTGTGAAAGCTGTCGTTGTAAAAATTTGAGTAAACTGGAATATTACAGATAAAGCCCATGAGGTATTAAAGTAAACATCCACAACTCTCGAAATCCTGCAAGGTAGGTGATTTTGAATCAGTGATTAGGTCTTATCTGACCAATTCTTGGAAACTACTAGCTTTAGCAGTATTTTGGAGAATCTAAAACCTTAGCTTGTGCATGGTCCAGATTTCACTGAGCACCCAAGTATAAATTAGTCTTACAACTCTCTAACAGAAACTTAATAACTTAAACTTAAGTTGCATACTGACCTAGGATTTGGGCTGACTTAGTGATTAAAACTTTGTGTGCTTTTAAAATTCTTGGCATTTATGCATTTGAAATTAGATTTTATAAAACAATAACTCTTTGAGTAGAGACAAACAGTTTGTGGGTATCTGAGCCGGAAACCCTCACGAGACAAAACTCGTCCACTAGGGCCACCTAGGGGTTTAAAGCCTTATTGCATACGGTAAATGCAATCGTGATTCCTGCGAAAGTGAGTTAGTTTTTATTTTTGCTCGAGGACTAGCAAAATGTAGGTTGGGGGGTGTGATAAGTGCTAAATAATGCATAAATTAATATCTTATTTATAGCACTTATCATTATTTTAATTCACATATTTTGTAAATTTAACTAAAAATTGTATTACCTTCATGATTGCATTTTAATAAATTATCCAAGGTAATTCAAGTCTAATTTGATTATTTATTGATTAAGCTTAATGTATACAGGTCGAATCAAATTCATCTGGGATGACCCCTGAACCTAAATTGCATGCACCCCATGAATCGGATCTTCCTAACCAATTAGAGTCGACCCCAATTTTCATTTTTCAACACATGGCCACCCCAAGTTCACGTATGTTCTCCCTGTTTCGTGTCCTAGCCATATCTAAGCTACTCTCCATAACTCCAACTGCAAGTCATCTCAGCCATTCATCACGTTTCACGGACTCATCTCCCCATCGTATCTCTATTCCGTTTGCATCCCATTCATAGTTCGGCATCCAAAGCTCCTTCCATGAAACAGAGCCGCATCTGGATAAACCCAAATCCCAGTCATCCCGTTCCACGCGGATTCAGCTCTTCGTCCCAGCTCCAACCTCTCTCACATCTAGCTTCATCATCCCGAGCTCCACGGTTCCACCAAACCAACCATCTCCCAGGAAACTTCCTTCGGATTCCTTCCACGTCCGTTCCAGCTCCTCTGTTCTCAACCGAGAACACCACCAACATAATCCCAGCTTCATCTCTTCCCAACGTCCAAGCTTATCCTCTTCCCCTATTTCGAGATCCCATCAGCCAAGATAAAGCCAAACTCCGAAATCTTCTCAAACGCCCACAGGATGACCTTCATCTCCCAGCCATCTTCCGGATGAGAACCAGCAACCTTCTGCCGGACTACTCCCAACAGCCCAAGCCGTTCCCGAGAATCCAGATCCCATCCGGATTTGCTCCCATCCTCATCACATATCAGCTCAAATCCTCCGCATCAGCCGAATCAAGCTATCCATCATCCACGTCCTTCCCAACTCTCCTGTATCCATCAACAAAAACCCATGCATCCGTTCCCTGTTATCAACCGATATCCAAACATTCCATCCTCTGTTTCATGCGGATAAAAACCAGAAACATCTCCCGGATTTCTAGCCAACGGCAGCACAACCAAATGATCCCAACGTCATCCTCTCATCCGAACTTTACTTCCCCTGTTTCGGAACCAATCCAAATCTTATCCCGTTGTGATCCATCTTCATCCAAACGTCCCAACTCCCCTTCTTCGGAACAGAGGATCATCCTTATCCTCTTTCGAATCAGGCCGAACTTCATCCCAGCAGCATCATCACCAAGCTCCCAGCCATCCCAACTTCCGAGATCCTCTCACGTCCACATTTCAGCGTCCCAACCGCGTCCAAGATATTCAGCCGTGTCGCCTCTGCGTTGAAGCCACATCACCAACATTTCGGATCACATCCATCCTCAACCGTGGGCACCGTTCCAGCATCCACATCATCCTCTGCATCCTTATCCTTGATTCGAAAGACGGGAGGAAAGAGAAGTGGGCAGTCTATTTAAAGGAATCGGACGTGAAGACCAAGGCCATTCATCCTTCCCCACCGGGGGGGGGGCATTCCTCCTCTTCCCCACCAGGGGAGGGGACTGCTCCCATTCCTTCTTCCCCCATCGGGGGCTGATCTATCAATCTCTCGGAGGCAAGTCCCACGGGAAGAAGAAGAGGAAACAGGGGAGGGAGTGAGCCACGGGAACATGAGAGAATAAAAAATAAGAGGAGAGAGAAGAGTTTTGTTATTTTGGGAATATTTCAAAGAAAGAAATCATGAAGGAAGAGATGGGAGCCTGCTGCTGTGCTGCTGCTGCCGTCTCCAACTCCATGCAGGGCTGATCTCTTCTCCAGGGCCGGATGTAGCCCTAACAAAGGGCCAAGTGTTTTTATATTTTTAATTTCTATTCTTGGAGTTGTATAAACCTTATTCTGCTTCTAATGAATATTTTATTTTCATCTCATATTTAATTTCTGTGATTTTAAATATGAAGTTTATACAACTGCTCTTCATGATCATTGAAGTAAAAATAAGATAGTTCATGCTTAAGGAAGATGCGATGTGCTACCACCTTAGATTAAGGTAGACATTTCATGCTAAACTAAAGATGGATTATGCCTAAATTACTTCTGTGAAATTTTATTCGAATGCTTGTTAGGCTTGTAGCCAATTTGCATGTTAATCCAAGAATGAATTAAAATATAAATAACCCTTGTTCCGATGTTAGTGGTGAATTCCTTGCCCTAGGTTCTCTCAAATTGATATCATTTTAATTGCATTTTTTTTATTCAATTGCTTAGTTTAATAGTCTTCACAAATTCATCATTTTAAATATTTTTATTTTTAAGAAAAATAACTATACCCCAATCCCTGTGGATCGATACCCGTAATCACTATCCTACTAGATACGTGCTATTGCGTGGTCTTTAAAGTTGACTATCACCTGCTCCAAAGCGGACAATACCTCCTGTGGGGATGCAGTCTTCTTTTCCTGTTCCAGTTTATTGGAGGCTAAGGTCTGAGGTCGGAAGAACCCCGACCTCATCAATTACATATTATTAAATAAAAAATATATTATTATTTTGTATAATATTATTTAAAATAAGTGTAATATCATATTGAATACTTTAGCATAATAATATAAAATAATAGGGTTTTTTACATGGATACACTTCTAAATAGCAGATTTTGCATGAATACCCTTCCAAAATTGATATTGGCACATATACCCTTATAAAACTCTTATTTTGTTATTCTACCTTTTTTTATTCTTATTTTTACATATGTACCCATGCCATCTAATGCTGTTAAAAACTTAATGGTTTTAAATTAAAATGACTAAAATATCCTTAATGGATAGACGTACAAATAGAAACATTTATAAGGGTATACAAGCAAATAGCAACTTTACAAGGATATTCATACAATTTTGCATATTTAGAAGGGTATATATGCACATAAAGAATCCTAGTAGATGGAAAAAATTTAGATGCATTAATTAATGTGATAGCCTTTAGAATTATGTATTTATTAGTTAATATCATAGCTTTTAGAATTTCACATTTATTAATTAACTATAACTTTTAGAATTTTGTATTTATTGATTATTGTTATAACCGTTGGGAAAATGAGCATACCTTATGCCACGAGTGAGCCTTGCACATTCTGTTTTATGAATCTGTTTAAGCTTAAAGTTTTTTTTTCTTTGAAACTATGTTGCTTAGCTTTAGGATTAAAATATCTACAATGCATTTGATTGAATAACTTCTAGGTTTCACTTATTGCATGTGCATCTCTATAGTACTACAGTGAAGAGGCCGGTTAACCTCTCTCGGTGCATCGTCACTTGCCAAAAGATGTAAAATGGTCGAGACTTCAGACCTCTTCAACGTGAGATTGGAGAAAGCCAACAAATTAATTAATGTAGAAGTTGCATGAATGGAAGTTGGGTACTTGACATATAAATATATATAGCAAACCTAATCCCATCGCCATGTTGTTGGGAGAAATCAGGTGACTAGCACTAGGAAATCTGTTACTCTCTTGTCCGATGCTCTTTGTTGATTTTCATTTTTTCAGTAGGATGCCTATGATGATTCGGATTCGGTACAGTTCATCTTGTTTTGGGCTTCCATTCTGAACATAACCTTGATTTGGTCATAGAATGAAACCTACAAATGATTCTCTATTTCAATGCTTTGATGGAAATGGTATTGCTGGCATATGACACCCGACCTCGTGAACTAGAATATAGTGTAGATCACCACAAAACGAGACAAACATCATTAACAAAAGAATGTTGCACTATTTGTGATAAACTAGAGATAAAGAATGAAAGAATTATGTGTAACATGGGAATCTTGATAAATTACATTCTTTTGTTAATGAGATGTTGGCTGAAAAAAAATATTTAATAAGATAGGTTGTGGAGATGTTAATCTCCAACATAATCTCCACTACTCCAACAAAATATACCATCAAATATGCAATTAGCAAAAAAATGAAAAAGAATAAGTGTGAGAATTAACTCTATATCAACTAATAAATTATGTTTAGTAATAATGCTAAAAGTGATCCAAATAACTTGAAAGCAAATAAGGTGCAAAAGTTGGGATAAATATATCCAATTATATACCAATCAAGATTGTGGGTAGGCATTATCTTCTCCAACTAAAGTTTCCATTCTCTTAGCTTGCTTGCGGGGTCATCCTTTATTTTTTTTCTCTTGGTGCTATATACACTGCATGTGTGCCTCCTGTAATTGACACTCTTCCTCTTGAACCATTTTCCTTAGGCCTGCAATATTTCAATGATAACCAAGTGATAAAGGACAAACATGATTAAGTTAGAGTAGTGTTATATGTTACTTCCCAAGCTTCCTCAGTGCAGAAGAAAAGGATATTGAAGCTTGAGATTCCTCCATTACTGAATTTTTGCAAGTCTTTGCATGATGCCCAAGCTCACTGCAATGCTTACATTTGTGCATCTTCTTCGATGTATTCTCTTTTATACCCCTAATTCTCTTCCTTTTAGGCCTTCCTGGAGGTCTTAGACTGAGCTTTGAGGCAATACCTTGTATCCAATATCAACTTTTATCCATTGGGCCTTGTCAGGTAATGGTCCAATTTCTAATGCATAGGCAGTCTAATACTTGGCAATGGTCAAGTACTCCGAGATATAATTTTCCAAATTTGCACCTCTCATACTACAAATAAAAGCTGCAGCATGCACACAAGGAATGCCTGACACCTCCCACAGACGACAAGAAGACCTTTGTTCATTTAGAATTACTTCATACCTTCCATTAGTCTCAATTACTTCTGCTCTGTAATCACCGGTTTCATAAACAGTATAATCACCTAGCTTAAGGCTGATGTCTCTTACATACTTTATTACCACAGGAACTAAATTTCCTTTCCAGCAGGCAGCCATTCTCCTTCTTGCTTCCATTTTCACCATAATTTTTTGTCTTACAATATCTAATAAATCAAGAACTGGCCTATGTCTAGCCTCAGAAATCCAAGCATTGAATGACTCCGAAAGGTTGTTTGTTATATAGGAGCACTTAGCTGTGATGCCAAATTGAGATCTACTCCATAAACCAATATTTTCAGCATTAAGATACTTGAATGCCTCCAAGCTAGCCTCCTTAATTTGATTGATAATATCATCATGTTGGACTTTTGTGTATACCCTTGCAGCTCCCCATAACTTAATTTTAAGCCAATATCTTGAAAATTTTGTTTGAAAGTTTTTATACAAGTGTTTCATGCATTTTCTATGTTCTATTTGGGGGTATATATATTGTACTGCTTTTTTCAATCCCTTTTGTCGATCTGATACAAGTACTAGACCTTCTGGAGTTTGAATTGATTCTTTAAGTGTCTCCAAAAACCAAGTCCAACTATCACTATTTTCAGATTCTGCAACACCAAAAGCAACTGGAAACAAACCATTATTTCCATCAAGTGATGTAGCAGCCATTATCACACCCCTATACTTCTTCTTTAAGTGGCAACCATCTAGGCCTATAAAAGGCCTACAACCAACTAAAAAGCCCATACTGCAAGCACGTAGACAAATAAAGAAGCGATGGAAGTAATGCTTATCACCAGTCACATCTAACTTTAGCTTTACTACACTACCCGGGTTTCTTTTCAAAAGCTCCTCCTTGAAATCCTCCATGCTCTCAAAAGAATCTGCCCAATTGCCATGAATCATAGACATGGCAAGCTCCTTTTCTCGCCAAACTCTGTGGTATGGAAGCTTAAGATGATGGAATTGCAACAATCTCCTTCTTAGCTCAATAGGCGACAGGTCACCCTCTTTTCGTAGCCAACCAATGATCCTATCATATATCCAAAATTGTGTAGCCATCTTGTTGCCACATTTGTTTATAGATGAGCATGTATGAGGTTCCTTTAATTTTTTAACCTACACATACAAACAAAACAATATATTAATACATGTAATATTTTTTCATAACCACTGTAATGAAAAGCTAACATATTTCAACCATAATACCTGAAATATATGACCATCGCATAATAATGAAGCATGAAGCCTCCAAGTACAAGCTTCATTTTTGCAACTCACTGTCATTCTACCGGGCTCACTTTTGAGAATTTTTTATGGCAAATTCATTAATATAGCATACTGACTCAATGCAACCTTGAACTATTTTCGACTTGTATATTTTGCCCTTACGGCCATGGTAGGATTCTCAATGTCCATCTCATATGTCTCTCCTCCGTAGTCTATGATATTTTCATCATCATCATCAGAATCACTATTATAAATACTGTGATAGCTACTCTTAGGACCATAAATTTCAGTATCTGTTTTCTGCTCCTCTTGAAATAAAGTTTCATCATTTACCCCAACATAGTCATTATTTTCAATAGCAGTAGCTAAGATATCAATGCCTATTGTAGCTAGATGCTCACTATTATTGTGCCTTTGGTTCTCTCTTACTTCATCCACTCAAATCTCTTCTATTGCAGTTGCAATACTTCTACATGTTTCAATTTGATCTTGGCTGTCTAGTGTTGATTGAAAAAGTTGTATAATAATGGCCTCTTTTATGACAAATAAGAAGCACTCTTTCAAATCCTTATACTCCTCAAGCAAACTCATCAATTTCTGATCTGTGTCTAATATCATGTAAGACTTAAGCATTAAAAATCTAATCACAGACCAAATCTTTATGGTATCTTCAAGCTTCAAATTAAAGGTATGCACTATATCATCATATAGGTCCTTGTAGCAATAACAGTCAACATCAACTAACCAACTCTTTTGTCTCCCAAAGTAGTACTTCATTCATGTAGAATTTTTAATCTTTTTAAAATATCCTCTAAATTTCACCTTCAATTTGAATAGTTATTGCTCCATTTAAGAACCTGTACATTGAATAAATAAATATGCACGATATAAATTGTAAGAGAGAGTGCTTATCAACCAAATCTATGCTAACAAAAAAAAAAAAGGAATAGTATATAAACATCATAGCCATACTATATTTCGGTAATAAAAAATGGGTGATACTTCATCTTTCTTACCATCAAATAAAGTATATAGGTATGTGGTTAGAAACTAAAAAAATAGAACTTTAATATAGGTTCACAGTGAGAAATAGGAATGAAGTAAAATCAGCTACAATAATTATTATTGTTCTTCTAACACTTGCAATCAGTATTACAATATCAAGGTTGAGCTTCAGATTTATGTTGAACTTATTGCCACAAAGAACTTGTTACTAACAAACCAGTATTACAATTACCTAACTGAGCTTCTATATCACACCAAGTATCATGTCAACCTGGGCCAGATTCATCATAAAATACCCATCAGTTTAACCCTGGTTGGATCATTAAAAAAAGATGGGGCAAAATAAGAATAAGTAAATAGGGGCAGATTGATGTACCTAGAGCCAAACTTTGAGGTTGTTGTACTGCACCCTTTTGCTGAATCAGAGCAAAAAGAAGAGAATCTACTAATCGGCAAAGTAGAAATCTCAAGAATCAAAGGGTAAGAGGGAGAAGACACCCTTGGGATTTTGAAGACTGCTTTCCGTATTTAGAACCAACTGAAAACATAAAAAAGGGAGATAGATCGCGACTGCTTTCCCTATTTAGAACAAAGAAGGACTTAAAAAAGATCGCTGTGGAGAAGAAGATGGCGATTGCGACTGCTTTCCCTATTTAGAACCAACTGGAAATAAAAAAAAGTAAATAGATAATACTTACAGATCCAAAACAAATAAGGACTGCAAAAAAGATCATTGTGGAGAA
Source organism: Phoenix dactylifera (assembly GCF_009389715.1). Classification (NCBI taxonomy): domain Eukaryota; kingdom Viridiplantae; phylum Streptophyta; class Magnoliopsida; order Arecales; family Arecaceae; genus Phoenix; species Phoenix dactylifera. Next base: position 155,588 of record NW_024068172.1, read on the forward strand.
GAAGATGGCGATCACGACTGCTTTCCCTATTTAGAACCAACTGGAAACAAAAAAAAAGAGAAATAGATAATAACGTGGAGAAGAAGAAGATCATGATCGATGTGGAGAAGAAGATCGCGATCGCTGTGGGGAAGAAGGAGATTGCTTGTGGAGAAGAAGATCGTGATCGCTTGCGGGATCGCGGTATCGCGGGAACGCGAGGGAGATCAACCATGGGATCGGCCGCGGGATCGGGATCGCGATCGCCTGCGGGATCGCGATCGCGATCCCAATAGCAGAGGGGAAAAGGTGGGGATAATAATGTCATTTTAACATTTTATTTTATTTTTTATAATATAAATATATATATATATTTTAACGGTGTAACAATTGTTAGATTAGGGCATTTATACAATAACAGTGTTATATGAGGGTATACATACAAATATCAATTTTGGAAGGGTATCCATGCAAAATTCAATATTTAGAAGGGTATCTATGCAAAAAACCCAAAATAATATGATATGATATAGTAATGTATTATTAATAATACAATATTACTACAATGTAATATAATATTATATAATAATATTGTAATATAATATAGCAATAAAATATAATATAATGGAATAGAATCTGACACAAAATGGAGGGAGGATGGTTGCTCTGATACTAATTGACGCAGGCGAAGATGGGATGGTTGCTCTGATACCAATTGATGCAGTCAGAGATGGATTTATGTGGTGGACTCGGATGGAAGGGCTGATCTTTGCTCTCTCTTTTTGTTTTTCTTGAGTGGCGGTTAAAGTTTTGATTGATGGAAGGATGAAGGAAGAAGAAGAAGAAGATGATGAAGAGATTGGGTTCTATAGATGGCGGCCAAGTTAAAAAAATGATGAATAATTGGACTAAGGCTAGAGTTAGGGCGTGGTGATGATGGATGCAAGGAAGATGTAAAGAAGATAACTAGATCCTGATTGAAAGAGTCTCACCTTCGCTCAAGAATCCAGGGTTAGCATGAAGAAGGAGAAGGAGTCTCACCTTTCTAGCTTCTACTGATGAAGAACTTCGGCGTTTCACCAACGGTTTCCAAGGCGTCTTACCTAGGAAGAAGAAATCTTTGGAGTCTCACCAAAGAAGGAAGAAGAAGCCTCACGCCTCTCAATCTCAAGAGTAATTGAAAACCAAAATTAATTCTCTAATTTTATTCTTCAACCTTTCTTTTATATAGAGTAAGAGGTTGGAAAAATATGGACTCTTACAACCAGAAATTTAGGACTCTAACTAAACATGGACTCTTTTAAATCAAATCAATCATTTGACGAAATCAACTAACAAAATCAACTGACGAAGTCAACTAATGAAATCAATTGACAAAATCAGCTGATGGATTCAACTGGCGAAATCAACTGACAAAGTCAATTGACGAAATCAATTGACAAAATTAGCTGACGAAATCAACTGATGAAATCAACTGACAAAGTCAACTGCGAAATTAATTGACAAAATCAGTTGACAAAATCAACCGACGAAATCAATTGACGAAATCCACTAAACCATTACATACTAAAACTGCTTTTATGATTCTTTTAGCTAAAATCTACTTTTAAAATTCCATTACATACTAATTCTGTCTTTAATAGAATTAGTATGGGTACAACCTAGTTGTCTGGGTACAACTAGGTTTCAATTTGATGTCTGGTAGCCAGTGTAGGTCATCCATTGTGGTTTGTGTTGATTGTAGTAGTTAACTATTATCCTAACTGCAATGGATTTTATTGAAAAGGATGCATAGATATCCTAAATTTTGAACTCTAAAGTAACTTTTGTTCTTTATATATTTTATTTTAGTTTCCTGGGTTCAACTACGGATTGTAACATTGCCACCATATCTTTTTCAGATAATTTGCAGTTCTAGCAGTATTTTAATAGAATGGACAAAAGTTGGATGAATAAGTTGAGATCCAGTGACGAATATTTGAATGGAGTTCAGGATTTCATTAATTTTTTTTTTGAGAAATCTAGTATGAATGGAAAGATTTTATGTCCATGTCGAAAATGTGTAAATGCTTCTTCTCTCGCTCCAGAAATTGTTGAAGAACATTTGGTGTGGAATGGTTTTACTAGAGGTTATACTGAATGGATATTTTATGGAGAGTTCATATTGTCATCTCCATGTAACCAACCCTCGTATATAGAAGACACCTCTAGTTTTGGATCCAGTAACACAGAAAGAAATTTTGTAGGAGAAGATGATATAAGGGGCTTACTCAGAGATGCTCTTGGACATAGTATTAGAAATTTAAACAGATTTTAGTGGAGGACAAGAAACAACTGGAATAGGTGATGAGCATACAACAACTGATTTTATGCATATGCTAATTTATCTGGTTGGAGCACTAAGAGCCGTATTGCATGTCCTTCTTGTGGAGATTCAACCCATTCATATTGGTTAAAGCATGGAGGAAAGTTCTGTTATATGGGCCATCGTCGATGGTTAGAACCAAACCATCCATTTCGATTTCAGAATGATCTGTATGATAGTACCACAGAGTTGCATTCTGCTCCTATTCCACCAACTGGTACTGAAGTTCTTAGACAAATGCATGGCACAAATTACATACCCGGTAAGGTCTCCAAATGTTCAAAGAAGAGGAGAAGGGAGGATGTTGGCAGCTCATTAATGAAGGGTTAATATCAGAGGTTTCAGAGGATGCTAACTTGTTTGAGAATGATGACAACGTATATGGACAGGAAAATGACGATGACACAATGGTAGCTTCTACACAGAAACAGTTATGGAAAAAAAAGGAGTATCTTTTTTGATTTACCTTATTGGGAGTATAATCTTCTTCGACATAATCTTGATGTCATGCATATAGAGAAGAATGTTTGTGATAACTTGATTGGAACATTGTTAAATCTTGACGGAAAGACCAAAGACAACTTGAAAGCGCGTCTTGATTTGAAAGACATGGGCATATGACAAGAGCTTCATCCGATAGAGCTTGCCAATGATAAATTTTTTATACCTCCTGCATGTTACACAATGTCTACTCAAGATAAGGATCTTTTTCTAATGGTTCTCAAAAATATGAAGGTTTCTGATGGGTATGCATCGAATATTTCACGGTGCGTAAATCTTAAAGAGCGAAAACTTTCAAATTTTAAAAGTCCCGATGGTCACATTTTGATGCAAGATATACTTCCATTGGCTTTAAGATCGTCAACGTCGAAACAAGTTCTTGTAATTGTTTCTCAGTTGTCATCATTTTTTAAGGCATTATGTTCAAAAGTTCTTGATCCTAGGGTGCTTGATCAATTGGAGTCTAATGTTGCCCTTACATTATGCCATATGGAAAAGATCTTTCCTCCTGGATTTTTTACTATTATGGTTCATTTACTCATTCACTTAGCGGCGGAAGCTAAACTTGGTGGACCGGTTCGCTACCGATGGATGTATCCTATTGAGAGGTGATTTTGATAAACTCCAATGTCCACATTTATAAATCATATCGGTGTTGATATTGATCTTAAAAATTTCTTGTTGAAGGTTTCTTATGCGCTTAAAGGATTATGTATGCAATCGAGCCTATCCCGAGGGCTCGATTGCTGAAGGATATATTGCTGAGGAGTGTTTGACATTTTGCTCAAGATATCTCGAAGGTGTTGAAACTGCTCTCAATCGACCTCCAAGGAATTGTGATATTGTAGAGAATGCAGAAATTTACAAGTTCTCATCTGCGGGAAGAGTTTTGGGGACAGTCAAAAGTGTTGTTCTTGACCAAAAATCATTGGCGCAGGCATATCGCTATGTGTTACTTCACAGTGATATAATATCCGAGTATCGCAGGTTAGCATGATTGGCAACTTCTTATCTGTCATATCAGATATAATATGCTTAGCTAAAGAGTTTATGATCGTGTAGAGAATTTTTAGTAACACAGCGAAGCATCAACAATAACATTCGTCCTACTCTAAGAATTGAGCAAAGATGGTTGGTTGAGTTATTTCCTGAATGGCTATTCAAACAGGTTAGACATTTATTACATTAGGTATTTTTTCAATTTTTTTGAACATTGTCATTAAATAATTAATTATTGCTTCTATAATTTTTTAGGTACCCATAATGATGGAGAAAAATTGTTCCGATGAAATAATAGTCATTGCTCGAGGTCCGAACAATATTGTCAACAGATATGATGGGTTCATTATAAATGGTTTTAAATTTCATACTAAAGAACGTGAGAAATTTAGAAAAACGCAAAACAGTGGGGTTATGGTTGAGGCGGACGGAAAAACTTATTACGGTGCTCTGAAGAATATTTATGAGCTAGACTATTATGGAAACTTTAAGGTAGTATTATTTCGTTGTGATTGGGTGGATATAAACTCATCTAGAGGTTTGAGACAAGACATAAATGGTTTCACACTTATAAATTTTTCAAGGTTGATACATACTGGTGTGCTATTGAAAGATGACCCATTCATTTTTTCATCTCAAGCTCGATAAGTGTTTTTTGTGCAAGACTCAAAAGATAAAGATTGGTCTCTTGTCATTAAGACTAAACCTAGGGACTTGTATGATATAGAAAAAGTGTTGGAAGAGGAGGATAATGAGACTTATACACAGTGTATGCCTTTTGATATTGTGCTGACTGATGGACAATGAGATAGTATAGTTTCATAATGGTAAGAAAAATTTACGATGTATACATTGAATAATGCATTTTTTATTACTAGTTCATTTAGTATTTAATTATTATTTAATTGATATTGATTCATTTTCGTGCATACTAGGTAACAAAATGCCTCGAGGAAAACGATTCAGAGATGTAGAGTTCCAGCAGTCTCAGATGGGATCTTCTTCTGCTCAGTCCATGCGATCCCAGCAGCACGAGTTCGAGTCTCAGCGTGAGTTTCAGTCTCAGCATGATCCAGGCCAGGAGGTTATGGAAGACTTGCATATCTAGGGTAATTTGATTTAAAGTGCATATATTGGGTTCATTTACAATCTAATTATTTTAATTAATTTGTCACTAACGTTTTAATGGATATTTTATTATTTTTTATAGATGAACAGGGGAGAGTGAGGATGACACGGGGTTCCTCTCGAGCACGGGATGTGTGGCAGCTCTGTGAGGATGGAAAGATAGTCGTCGAATGCAACGAACTAGGGCAACCTATCAAGAGGGCTGGAAGCCTTTTATCTAGTTTTCTAGGATCGGTTGCGCGTAGGGGTCAGTTATGTCCGCTTAACTATCATAAGTGGAATGATATGCTTTCTTCTTATAAAGTTGAGCTTCTTAAAGTTGTACAGGTAAAGAATTGAATTTAATATTGTTAATTTGATACTTACTGTATGTTAATTTGCTTACTATTATATTTTTGATTTTTTGATTTAATATTGTTATAATATTCTTTACTTTGGTGTAGAAAAAGTTTGTGCTCCCTCCAGAGAGCCATGATTGGGTGTTAAAGTCCCTCAACCGCAAATAGAAAGAATATAAGTCGAAGTTGAAGGTCGACTGGAAGCGCGAGAGAATGACAGAGGAAGAGGTTGTTCGTGTTTGTCCTCCTGATGTATACCATCATCAGTGGAGGGAGCTTGTTCACTATTGGTTTTCCAATAGAGGACAGGTTGTGTTTACTCTTTCAATACCTTATATAATGTTTAATACATTTAATATATTACAATGTTTACTTTTTTTGTGGTAGACATATTCTGACATTGGTCGAGCCGCACGAGCATCTCAGACAGTTTCTCATACATCAGGATCGAAGAGTTATGCGAGGCTCAGAGCTGAATTCGTAAATTTCTTTGAAACTCTTTGAAACTCTTGTATCATATAGCATGTATCATGATATATAGCACTTCCAATAAACTTTTTTTTGTAGATGGAAGACCATGGGAGGAAACCTGGTGAGGTGGAGTTCTATAAAATGACTCACACCCACCGAGATGGCAGCTTTGTCCGAGAGGAGTCGAGAGATATAGTTGTATGTATTTATTAATAATTTGTGCAATGATTTTTCATGTATTTCAATTTTTCACAAATTAATTTGATTGTTTTTGAGAGATATAGGACAGAGCTACATCCCTTATTTCAGAGCGTATCGGAGAGTCATCTTCAATCGGCAACACCAGAGGTGTCGAAGCTCAGGTGTTTACCGAATTGATGGGCTTAGAGCGTTATGGTCGAGTGAGGGGTTATGGCGTTGGAGTTACCCCCACTCAGTTGTCTGCAGTGGGTAGATATACTCAAGATGCTAGACAGAGTAGTAGCACTGCAGAGGTTAATGATCCGAAGGCAGAGATACATGAGTTGAAGCAGAGCCACCAGACAGAGATACAATCTTTGAGGGATCATATTAATCAGATTACATCTTTATTGCATCAGTTTGTCCCTCCTCAGGTAAATTACTACATCTACTTGTACATTTTACATAAGTATCATATTTTTTTTGAAGAGCTTAATAAATTTTGTATTCTTAACTTCTTAAGGTTTTTTTATTACAGGTTCCTGATACTTCATCTGCGCGTAGAGATGGTAGCCCCATCGATCCCTGAAGCTTTTATTTTGAAGTTTTATATGTATTTTTTTTATGCTTTTCGAAGTACATTGCAAATGTAAATTGACAGTATGAATGTAATTTGACAATATGAATGTTTAGATAAATATGTTTGATTGTGCCATGAGTATAATCTCGTTTAGTGTGTATGCCTTTTATTTTGTAAACAGAGTTTTAAAATTTTTTCAATTTTTTTTTTAAAAAAAATTATAAGCTAACGACGCTTTAAAGCGTCGTTAAAATCACGGACGTTATCAATTAGCGATGCTTTAAAGCATCGGTAAGTTTGACTTTAACGACGCTTTAAAGCGTCGCTCGTTACCGATGCTAAAAAGCGTAGCCAAAATTGCAATTAGCAATGCTTTTATGCGTCCCTAAATTGTAAGTTACCGACGCTAAAAAGCGTCGGAACATGTTTTCTCCACTGTAGCATAGGCGACGCTTTACCGACGCTTAGGAAAGCGTCGGGATGGTTTTTACCGACGCTTAAAAGCGTCGCTAATGACCAAAAAAAGCGTCGGATTTGCCCAATTTTCTTGTAGTGGGTGTGGTGTATGGGTGTAGGTGGTCGATGTGGTGGGTGATACCTAGCATTCTTCAAACTTAGATAAGTCAAAAGTTTCTTTGGGAGTATTTGGTTAGTCACTTTTGACCAGTTTAATGTTTAGCAAGGAAAGTGGGCCATCAAGTCACTTTGGGCCAAAAGTGACTTCCGCTCCATTCAGGTGATGATTGAAGCTTAGAATATACTTTTATATTATATTATATTATATTATATTATAGTAGTTAGATTATTATTTATTCTGTTACTTAGATGTTGAAAAGACAAGTATAATAAATAAAATATTATATTCAACCAACACATGTTCTAAATCATTTTTAACCTAAATTCAAATCGATGAAAGTGCAGGTGTAGAATACTGACTTCTGAATAAACCAGACAGTAAAAGTATCTACTTTTCGAAAGTACCAAGTGACACTTTCAAAAATTCCCCAAAAGTCACTTTTGCTCCACGTATATAACCAAACACACCGGTTATTTCAGAAAGTAGCCAAAAGTTAATTTTGCCCCCTTATGTAACCAAACACATTTTAAGAGCAATTTTTATAACACATTTTAAGAGCAATTTTTATTTTATATTTGAGTACGACTTGAGATCTATCTGGTTGAGCAGACTTTGAAGCAGGTTTGGGCCAAAAAATGTTGCCTAAGTAGGCTCAGGCCTATGCTTGGTTCCATCAGAAGCCGAATTCTGATTTCTAGCCTAAAGCTTGAGCTCGGAACCTAGTCCGATCTTGATCCAAATCAGTAGAATGATTAAGCCTTTTGAGTTGGGATAGGGCCTTTTGGGCCAACCGGGCCAAGAATTTTGGGTCAGTTGGACCCAATCTTTCATCCCTACCCCGTTTATTGGGCTCGATCCCAACTTGGAGGCTACACCAAGTTGTCTAAGTGAAAATTTGCCAACAATTTCAACATAACAGGATGGCGACTCTTATTAAGCTCTCTCTTATGCTCCACTGTTTATTACCACGATTGTTATCCTTCTTGTTTGCTGAAATTTTTCATTGTTCGCAAGCTTGTCTTCAATCATAGGCCAGCCGAGGATAAAAACTTCATAAAATTGAATTAATGATATAAAAAGAGAAGATCCATTTGCATAGTCGGTTGATCTTTATTTCCGGTTGACTTGAAAACAATCCTATATCTTATTGAGATGACAGATTTCTAGCTGGGTGGTTTGGTTAAATGAAGACATGTGGTCCTCTATCTACTTCCTTTCCCCTTAGGTAATTGTTTAGGGTCCACATGACGCTCCACAGTGGAAGATCCCTAAGATCCCAACTCCCCCCTATTGAATCATTCTGCTAGGTGTCAAGGCATGTCCGGCAAAGCAGCATTCCACTTATTTGAAAGAAAATACAGGCTTAGAATTTCCATCCGTGAGGGGCCTCCATATAGACCTCAAATTGTCAAGCAATAGTTATTGTAATAGATTACTGGGGTCCTATTTCTGTAGCCAAGGACAATAGTTTAATTGGCATTTCTTTCAAGTGGTTGGGTGAGCTGGGATTTGCCATTATTATTGTTCCAGGTGCACAGAGTAGTCCACGACTTGGAAGTTGGAAGTATGTTTTTTCCTAAAATCCCACAATATTAGCTAAATGGTAAGCATGATTTACATATTGCTGCGGTTCAACACATACACCTTGTCACGCCCCCGCCTGCGCGAGGCATATGAGGCACCCAGTGCCCATATGGGGCCACATGAGGGAGGAATACGAGACTCTTCTGCCAGATATTGTCCGGTTCTGGGGTCCGCACTCGCGCACACGCGCCGCTCAGACCCCTCTCCAATTTTTTTCTATCCAAAATGCGTTTGCAGGATTTGGAGACACCCGCCTCATATGCCCAAACTCTGAAATGATGTGGAACCATTGGCCCTCACACCAAAGAGGGGTCTAAGCGGTGCGTGCGGTCCCTAAAATCGGATAATATTTGACATGAAAACTCTGTATCCTTCCTTTATATAGTCTCTATATGAGTATTAGGTGCCGCACGTGCCTTGCGGAGGTGGAGGCGTGACACACTTAACTGTGGAGGTGTTTCGAGTTTGGGGTATTAACATACTTCCACAGCAACCCACGTAACAAAAACATCAATGCGACTTTGAGTGATTGAGGATGATGTAGCTGAAACAAGGGGATGCGTCATGTGTCCTCTGTGACCATCTTTCGTGTCAGCAAACCCAGTGTTATATCATATAATAGTAGTGTATGACAAATAAAAATGGTACGGCATAAGAGGATGATCCAATAATAAGCTAAGGCTATATTGTTTTTACTGTTAATGTAAAACGAAAGCAAGGCCATAATATCATGATATCTGGTTGTCAGTTTATTGGAGATAGTGCCTCTTTAGAGATGTTCATGAACCATTTGAAAACATGTTCTATTATAACAACTAAGCTCTCGTTATAAAATTTATCCAAATCTTCTTCCTTTAAATTCAATAGAAAAAAAAACTTTAACCATATATTGTTTGTAATGATTTTAAATATTCGTTTGTGATGTGAAAAGAGAGAATTTTACATAATTATGAAAAGCAAGAAAATTTCCAGATTAAGGTTGTGTTATATGTTTTTCTCTCTCTCACACACGTGCGCTCACTCAATCTTTTCTCTTAATTCATAAATAGATTAGAATTGTTTATATGGACTTGTTTGATCTAAAAAAGAAAGAGAAGCGAAAAGAAAATCATGAATTTTTGACGAGAAGTTTAAAGTTATGTAAAGAGGAGAATTTTACTATGATCTCTAAGCATGAGACACCAACATAAGAAACACAAAATCGTTACTTCAACAAAAACAAATAAAAGCATAAAAGCATCTGATTTTTAAGCAGCTTAGAAGGAGACCGATAATTTTTTGGTACAAAAAGGGGATTGATTAATAAAGCCAGAAATTCAAATTCTTTTGTATAGACCAATAAAATAAATACATAAATTTCCAAGTTGTGACCAAGAATAACATCCCAATGTTAGGCAAACTTTGAAAATATAGAAAGGTAATGTACTCCATGTGAGAGGTGGTTAGGGTCTAAGTCATCGCTGCTCAAATTCACACTATTCTCTAAATATGGGAAGTATAGAATTCTTGCCATAAATAAACCAATCCCTCCTTTTATTTAACACAAATGGCATATATATTTGCAGATAATTCAAAGGAGTTAAGTATTTTTCTCTTGTAGCTAAATAAAGTAATCTCATGAGAATTTGCATGTCAATAATTTAAAAGAAACAAAAAATTAATATGGAAAAATAGTAAGGACAATGAGAGAGAGAGCGAATGTATTTAATCTAGGTTTTGTAGCTTGATTTACAAGAACCTAGCTTTAGAGGTTAGATATGTGCAACAAACTTCATAAGAGAAACAAGAAGTCGGAAATGATATGTATAACTTTTCTTTTTCTGGGAGAAAAGATGGACATAATCTATCTAACATTTCATTAAAATATAAAAGGGAACACCAAAGTAGAAAAAAAAAAGGAAAAATAAAAAAATAGCAGACAGAAGAAATAATACATTGCAGCAAAAAAGGATGGAGGAGGGGATAAGCCCATAGAGCGCAAAAGGAACAAGCTTCAAATGAACCTAAATGAGAAGTATCTCTTAGTATTAAAAATAATAAACATTTTATCTAAAAAGAAATTGTATAAGAATTTTAAGGTCACACGTAATGAGACCAGAATATGAATGGACAAATTTAATATTTTCAAAATTAAATAAATTCTTATGCTTAGAAAAAGAAGACGAAATATGGTCGTTTCTTGTGCTCACAAAGCAAGCTACTATTGGTCTTTGCATGGTATGCACGAAATCCTGCATTCCCATTAACCTAAGTCTGTAGGAATCATAACCTAGGACTCTATCCATAGAATTGTAAGGCACAAGAGAAGGGAGACATTTAACTTCAATATTAGCACTCTCTCTCTCTCTCTCTCTCTCTCTCTCTCTGTCTTCTTTTTTTTTTTTTTAAGAATAATGGAGGAAGTGAGACACTTTGCCCAATTTATTAATTGAAAGAATTAATCACAAATAGTAGAGGAAAGGATAAAGTGAAATAGACAGATTTTAACGACAGTAATCTTGAGGAGATCCAACTTGCATCAATGAAGCCAAAGAATTTAAGATTGTTATATTGCTATTTAATAGTTTTACCAGCTAAGATTACCCCACAGATGGAAGGTGTGAATGGTTTTCCATAGAACCAAGTTGACGGAAGTCTTCTTCCTTAGAAAAATTCATGAGCTCCTTTCATGCCAAATCTGCCAACTACGTGCCATAAGGAGTTGATCCCAACCTTTTCAGAGAGATGGTGGCATCTTTTTGCGCCTTCAGGAGGTCCAAAGAACTTGCAGATTTAAAGGCTAAGAGTGAATTCTAAAACGAGACTATAAAGAAGACCATGCGCTTCTTGTGATGAGGTACCAAGTAAACAGACAGGACATTGTTTCGACACCTGTGCTGCACGGAGGGCATCCAGCGCTTACCATATTTATCTTTGCTAATACCTCGCTTGTATACAATCTGTTTTTTAAAACTAGCCACAAGAAACCTTTCACCTTTTCTGATACTCCAGCTTTTGAAACAGCTCTACAGATAATAAGAGATCCTCCAGAAGCTCTAATTTCCTCGATTCATGATAGACTTCAATATTATCACATTGACATCAGGAAATATATGCACGACATGAGGCGATTTCTTATTTTCCCTTGAAGAAAGCCCTACTAATTCATTAATGAAAGACATTAGAAGGTACAAGCGAATGGTATGTAATAAATTTACTGAACACACCCCAAAAAAGATCTTTTCTTATAGGTAAATAAATGCACAATGCTAAGAAAACACTCGTCTCAACAGAGGTATGGGATTATATTTATGTACAGGTTTTGTGGGTGGCTACAAATGTTTTATGACCAATTCCTAACAGACGCTACAAATCTCACTAAATCAACAAGTGTTCCAAATATTGGACAGGCCATTTTCAGTTAAGTAGCCCTCTAAGCTTCCTTGAGCTAGATTTGGATGGACCTCTCTCTTTGGGTTGTCCTCCAACTTCGTGATGTCAACAGCCCTTATATCCTTCTTATCACAAGAACTCATATCTGGCAGGCTCCCCATATGTGCTGAGATCTTGGTGGGCAGGCTTCTTTCAACCAAAGGGATGGTGGGAACTATGGCATTTGGGTGGTGAAATGCCAGGTTTAGAGGATGGTTGGAGAAGCAGGGAACTTGCTCGTACCTTTCTAAGCTCGGTGGAGCTTGGTCGAATGTAACATACGTGTCCATGAGGGGAGGGAGGGCGGAAGAGCTTGAGTCATGACAGCAAGTCTCCGTGATTGGCTTGGTGGTGACTCCTCTACTCTTACAGAATACTCTACACAAGACCCAATCTTCCTGTTTAAGGAGAAGAGATAAAAAGTCACTTAGCCACCAATCGAAAAGAATACTACAAAAAAGCACATGAAGTTTGGAATTTTATCAAAACCATATCACAAACATTTCAGTAATAATTTGGTTTTCAAAAGATAAAAAAAGAAAATCAAGTGGGCTTTCTATCTAGAGAAAAGAAAATTTTATTGATATATTGTTACGCAAGTGCATGCGAAAAACAACAGTTATTCGATGAGGTAGAAGCATGAAACGTCAGTAAATGATTATTCATAAGTATTACGTGAATATGTCATAAACCATCTTGTAATTTTTTATAGTAATTTCAAAAATAATATATACCTCAGTATTCCTGGTATGAGTTGATAAGGATGCAATTTAATAAAATAACATGAGCGAGATGAATCTTTCTTATAAATAAAACACTTAAAACTTTGGCGTTTGACATTTCAGAAATTTAAATCATGTAGAAGTAGGTGACGCAAGTAACTTTGGGCAGGATGTGGATGTCAGTATAAGAACTAACAGAAAGTAAATTCATCGATCATGTGAACTGGGCAACGACGATTCCATTCAAAACAAAACTTGGTGATGATAAATAAATTTTCTACTATGCACAATGACTGAAGGAGGGAGCAAAGATTTGGGGATTAGGAATTCAATAGCTGGCACGAGAATGACACTAAATCTAAATAAAAAAGAGCTTAAATACAAGGGAAGAGTCAAATAAGCTTCTCATCTTTCCACAAAACACGTAGTCTCAACCCTTGTCGTTTAATCTCTTACTCAGCTGTCGTCGCCCTTCTGATTTAACCTACAATTCACATGTTTTTGATCGAGTCCACAATCACATGCTCAGTATAAGTTTTATTTTAACCGGATTTATAGGCCTCTCTCTTTCCACATTGTTTATGAAGTCTAATACGTGTGGAATCAGTCTAGCAGATTAACAGCAATGCAAAGAACTACCATGATGGTTTATAAGTCATTAGAAAAAGTTAAGTCAGACAATTATAATATTGCAAATGTGGAATTTTTTACTTACGTCATTCCAAGTATGAAGTCTACATGTAATAATATCATACTCATAAAAAACTGAAATGTTCAATCGTTATACCTCTAATTTTACGATTGTCAGGAACTTATTAATACATACTGCATGATGTATAATCCATAAAGTCAATCAGATTCATTGAATTGCCAACCGTATACCATTGGTAATCCCATTTGAACCTATCTTTCACATCTTTAGCTGTTAAATATACCTATCTTAATTATGGAACTAGATTAATCCTTCTTATCTTTCATTCTATATGAAGAGAGCCTTGCCTGCTTGTTTGGAATCTAAAAGCTAATATATGACCCTGCAGTAAATTAGACATGTCAATATGAGGATTGATATACTTGCCTTGTTGGCGAAAGAAAACTTTGGCGGGTTGCTGTGTCCTTCCATGCGAAATTCATGCATGACCCAGTCAGTCTTCCTCCCCCTGGGAGCTCTCCCTTGATAGAAGACCAGAGTCTTCCTCATCCCGACAAGTACCCCGTGCCGGCTTATTTGCCGGTCCTTCCCAGTGGCCTTCCAATAACCTGACTGGGTCGCCCGGTTCGTCCGCTCCCCGGTCGCATACTTCCGGTCCCGGAGGCTGAAGAAGTACCATTCCTTGCCACCCACGCATGCCAGCTCTGATTAGCAATTCAAAATGTAGCATTAGTTGTTTTAAGAAAAATTATAAGAGAAAATAGATCACCCTGCCAAAACTATATAAAAAAAAACACGGCAGGACGTACCCTATTGTAATTTTGGCTCAATATGAAGCTAATCAACATTTTAGAGCTACTTTAGGAACACTTAACATTAGAACTTTCAAATTCCTAGTAAGCTTATCTAGGCATGGAAGAAAATATATGCACGCATGCATGCATACATGCGTATAGACTCAACTGAGATGTACCTGTCATCCAAAAAGATCGCAACATAAATGTTTGTTTGATTTTTGAAGATCAAAGACAAAAGCTTATTTGTCAGACTTCCAGCTAGCTATAACCTACAAATGAGAGGGTACTACAAAGTTGATGGCATGGGATAAATACTTGATGACTTTATTATATATGGTCATAAGTGTCCTCTCCCATCCATGATGGAGATCATTTATCGTGATTACGATGGACGATGAACTGGGGACGTCGATGTTGGCCATCAGCCTTGTACTCCAAACTTCATCAGAATGTTAGTTGTCTTGGTTAGCTACCAAGACCTGGGACTGAATGGTCCTATTGGCTTGGGGACAAGTGTTTCATGGATCCTCTATTGCTAGATCACTTGCCCTTGGATCCATCTCTTTCTTTCTGTGCGTGTGCAAAGGTTTGTTATTAAAACCAATCAACATTGTGACGGAGAGAAATATTAGTATCAAAGCTTTTATGCTACAGAAGATTTAAGGTGTCGTGTTGTAGTTGGTTATCACTTCAGTCCAACACAAAAGGTCTCCAGTTCGAGTCCGGTGCCATGACACTAGATTTATTAACAATTTTATGTTTTTTTTACAAGAATTATTTAGGGTATTTTAAAAGGATTAGCTAAACAAGGACCTTAATTTACGATTTTTTTTTCTACTATACTTTTTTCTTGTTTTTTTTTTCTTGAGGTTTCTAGTTGTTCTATAATGGGCATATGGGTGCATATCTTCATATCAGTTATTGCCTAAGGTGATTTTTGTTAAGCATGGGGTTGGCTGGCCATCTCATATGCAAGGAATAAGACACATGAAGAAGTTGAGGAGGGGCCATACTTTTGGCCAGAGAATATTTTTCTGTTAGGAGAAGGATAAGGCCAAAAGGAAGACGAGACGTGTGAAGGTTGTGCTCATTATAATATCTAGACCAAAAAAAACAAACAAACAATCGTCATCTTTACCCAGAAATATATGAACTGATGATGATAGAAGAGGATCGATCGATATGGCAGTTGTTAGGAGATTCTTGCTCTGATATTTCACTGGGTGCTAATAAGTGAGGTTAAGGCAAGAATTTAGAAAGAAAAGACAAGCAAAAATTTGAGAGTGGTGCATGATAAATATGTTTGATGATTTTCCAAAATTTTGATATCAGTTCCTTCAAAATGATAGTCCATGGAATTTTAATGGTTTGGATTTCATTGAAATTTTTTTTTTGCATGTCATACCACAAAGGAAGCGAGAGATGATGGCGATCTAATAAAGATCCATGAGTTTTACATCTCATATATTAACAATCAATTAGACTTGACTTAGACATAGAAAAGATTATAGTTGCTGAGAAGTCCTTGCATAATCTAATTCAATGACGAGAAGAGAATAGAGATCTAGTTCATATCACAACAAACACACATCATTATCTCATTCAATGGGTTTTTCCCTCAAACAAAGAGATAAAATCCCACTCAGTGGTTTTTCCAAAACCTTATGAACTGGCACACATAATAAACAAAAAAAGAAGAAGGTTGAGCCATTCAGAGAAGAATTCAAATCAAAAATTTTTGAACTTTTATCAAGCTAATATGATAGTGGTGGAAATCTAAGATCAGCAACAAATAAACACATCCTAATATCAAGAAATCTAGAGATTAAAAAGAAAAGGACAAGTCTACACCTTATTTAACCAACAAAACATGTACAAAATGACATAAAATTAACCACCTATGATGTAACATGAGAAGAGAAAAAGGATCGGATAGAGGCATATGCCTTCATAATTTTAGTTGAATCCGTCGACATAGGAAAACCTTAGTGCTCTTCGAGCAAACAAAGATAGTTGATGATCTCACCGGGAAGATCCCATGGCTCGCACTTGTTGAGGTCAACGTCGATCATCATAGGGCAACCATAGAAGCTGCCATTCCCACCATCACCTGAGTCCTTCTTCGCGAGGTAGTCGCACACAAGCTCCTCGTCCCGAGGGTGGAATCTGAACCCCGGAGGCAGTCTTGCCTCTATCATACTTAAGATGCTCATGCTCTGAGAGAGGGAGAGGGAAGGAGGGAGGGGGGGAGCGAGAGAGAGAGAGAGAGAGAGAGAGAGAGAGAGAGATGCTGAAGGGAAGGGGAAGGGTAAGGACGGGACCGCAAGAAGGTGATGAGGTCCCAAAAGGGGAGGGGCTCAGATGATGTATTAATAGGGCCGAAGTCATAGAGCTGGCCTGATGACATGGGTGTATCTCCATATGTATGTCCATCTTTTATTCGATGGATACAAATACAAGCTAAGAAATCCAGATACAGATTGAATATTTCTTCTGCCCATATTCGATAAAAAAATGCATAGCAGCAAAATGGATACAAGTGTTATTCATTTTTTTCCTTAAACAAATGTCAATAAAAATCATATATTTGTCTTCTCTTTTGGGTACAAATGGATGGAAATCATTATTTTTTTTTCAATATCTATATTTCTTTCAAACATGTCAAAATTACATATGCAATATGAGGCAGATAAACATAATATGTTAATATGTTAATCTTAAAAGTATGCACTATATGAGTAGTCAAGTTATCATATGAGAGACTTATGTCATTGAAATTAAAAACTGCCATTTTTTTGTTATGATAATTTTCATATTTATATTTCTAATCAATATCTCTATCTATATCCATATCCCAAGAAAATGCCAGAAATATGTGCACCATATATGCATGTAGAATCGAAAAAACATATGGTTATCCATATATGGGACCCAATTTTGGAATATATCAAAGTGGATATAGTTGTGAGCATGGTATATTAATGCATTTTTGTCCATCATTTATTTTTCTAACTTAAGAACTCCTTTGGTTTGTGGGATGAATTTTCTCTTATTGGAATGTTTTTTTTTTAGAAGCTGACGCCTGGGTATATGATACTTAGAAACATGGTTTTTGTATATTTAGTTGACTATAGGAAAGTGACATATTTCAAAGTAACTTATATTTGGTTAAGTATCTATTTTTTGTTGAAAAAGTTGTATAAATACATATTATGTCCTTAATAAAGAAAAATGTTTTACCCATTTTATCTAAAAACTTTAGGGTATTTTCGGAAAAAAAATTATTCCAATTTTTAGTCTATAAGAAAGTGGCTTTATCATGTCTCATACGAGTCTTTCTTTCCTATAAAATATAAAAAACTTATTTTCATGGAAAAGGTATTTTTTCATCTCTCTCCTTCGAAAACTCTAACTAAATATACGGCCTTTCTCCATTTTCATGTTGACCACATTTTCCTCCTCTTCCCGCGAACTAAATGAGTCTTAAATATATTATAATAGCACAAATGCAACTACAAGATTTTCTATGCGACGATTAATCTATTAATCTACATTTCCTGTGGAACCACAAGTCAATTGTTACTTCATATGTAAGATAAGTCAAGATTACCTATTGTTAGTCCAGAAAACATAATGATCATGTTGATTGATAGGTATTTTTGACTAAATAATTATACAATAACTTATGATCATACTAGCTAATTATCAATTAATATATGAAATAAGCCGAATGTTCATCTGTTGTTAGCATTTAAACCATGCACATCCATTAATAAATTTATACTTGACCATGACAGCAAGCTAAATTATAGCTCTACTCTCTTCTTCTTTTTTATTTTTTATCTTTTTAGGTACATTGTGAAGGGGGTTAAACTCCAAAGAAAAAAAACAGAAGAGAACAACCAACTAAAATCTGAAAAGAAAAATTAAAAAAAAAAGAAAAAAAAATCATAAGCCTCGGTGGCCGCTAAAGAAGAGAGCTGTATTGGGACTAGATCATGCTCATTGAACCCCATATCCTTCCTTGAGCCTTCATGTGCTAACTAGTCAGCAGAATTGAAGAGGTGGATGGAGGAGAAGAATATTGTAGTATTTTTCACTAAGGAATGAAGAGGACTTTTCTCTATATTAGATTTCTTCAATTCTCTTCCTTACAAAATGACTCTAATAACAACCCTTTATAAAGAGGATTTTACAACCCTTCAAGTAACCTCTATACAAAATACTAAGAGTCATATTTATGAATGACACTTCGGTTTCATTCATGAAGAGGAATTCTAAGTGACTTTCATAGATAAGATAAAAGGTCTTTTTGGAATCACAAATGTCTTAAATAATATCTCTTGAATCAATGCACAATTAAGTTTATCTATTTCCAACACCCCCCTTTAAACTTAATTGTCTTCCATCCTTCATACCAAGCAAATCTTTGGATTTGTTGAAGAGATCAACTCCAAGTGGTTTAGTAAAAATGTCCGCAACTTGATCATGAGTCTTCACATAAATAAGCTCCACATCTTTGTTCTTCACATACTCCCGGATTGAGTGAAAACGAACATCTATATGTTTGCTCCTTTGATGATAAACTGGATTCTTCCCTAAAGCAATTGCCGACTTGCTATCAATGTAAATTTGTGTAGCTTCATTTTGATCAATATAAACCTCTTTTAGCAAGCTCCTTAGCCATATTGCATGACAAACACATGAAGATGCCGCAACATATTCTGCTTCACAAGTTGAGAGAGTAACAATCGCTTGCTTCTTAGACATCCATGAGAATGCCGTATTACCCATAAAAAATACAAATCCGGAAGTACTTTTTCGGTCATCCAAGTCTCCACCCCAATCACTATCAGAATAGCCTTCAAGTTGAAAATTATTAGAATAAAAATAGAATAAGCCAAGGCTTAGAGTACCTTGAACATAACGTAGGATCCTCTTTGCCGCCTTCCAATGAGATGATTTTGGTTCCTCCATGAACCGACTCACCAAACCAACGCCATATAGTATGTCCGGTCTTGTACATGTCAAGTATCTCAAACACCCTACCAAGCTTTTGTAGAGTGTAGGATCAATCACCTTGCCTTCATCATTCTTGGACAATTTTACACCACAATCCACTGGTGTGTTAATAGGATTGCAATCTTCCATCTTGAACCTTTTAATCACTTCCTTTGCATAGTGCTCTTGGGAAAGAAAAATTCCATCTTCTAATTGATTCACTTCCAAACCAAGAAAATAGGACATAAGTCCCATGTCGGTCATTTCGAACTCCTTTGCCATTGCTTGTTTGAATTCCTTGATCAATTGTATAGAATTGCCGGTGAAGATAAGATCATCAACATATAATGAGACAAGTAATTTGTTCTCATCCTTCTCTTTGATATAGAGAGCTTGTTCATAGGGGCATTGAACAAACCCATTTGCCTTGAAATAAGCATCAATTCTTGAATTCCAAGCTCTAGGTGCTTGCTTCAAACCGTAGAGCGTCCTTTTTAATTTCAACACTTTGTCTTCTTGTCCACTTCTGACATAACCTTTGGGTTGCTCAATGTACACTTCTTCATTCAAATAGCCATTAAGAAAGGCTGATTTGACATCAAGTTAAAAAATCTTCCATTTGTTTTGAGCCGCCAAAGAAATCACCAAGCGAATGATCTCCATTCGAGCAACGGGAGCAAAAACCTCCTCATAGTCAATTCCGGCCTTTTGCTTGTAGCCTTTAGCCACAAGTCGTGCTTTGTATTTCTCCACTTCACCTTGTGGATTTCTTTTGACTTTGTAAACCCACTTTACTCCAATTGGTTCAAGCCCACTTGGTAGAGAAGTAAGCTCCCATGTCTCATTTTTTTCTATGGCTTCTATCTCTTCATTCATGGCTTTCCTCCACTTCTTATCTTTGATAGCATCTTCAAAAGAAATTATTTCTTCATTAGCAAAAAGACAAATAAGATTTAAGGGAGTTGTCACCTCATATAAATCTTGAATGCTTCTTGTCTTTAATGGTGTTGAAACATCTTCAACCGATGAAGTAGGAGATGAAGGTGGTGTTGGAACTCTAATTTGTTCCTTGATCTGCTCTTCATCTTGTATCATCACCATGTTAGTGTTCCAATTCCAAACGCCGTCTTCTTGAAACTCCACATCTCGGCTTACAATGACTTTCTTCTCCTTTGGTTCATAAAGTTTATAAGCTTTGGATCTTGCATTGTACCCGATGAAGATGCATGGTAAGCTTTTATCATCTAACTTGCTTCTCTTTTGATCCGGAATGTGTGCATAAGCTATGCACCCAAATACCTTCAAATGAGAGGTATCAGGCTTGTATCCACTCCATGCTTCTTGCGGTGTTACTTCTTCCAAGTTCTTTGTGGGGCATCTATTTAGCAAATAGACCGCACAATTGACAGCCTCGCCCCAAAACTCCTTCGACAAATCCTTTGTTTTAAGCAGCTTCGGACCATGTCAAGTATAGTCCGATTTTTTCTTTCCGCGACGCCATTTTGTTGAGGTGAGTATGGAGCGGTCAAGGGTCTCCAAATGCCATGAGTTTTGCAAAAAGCTTCAAACTCCTTGGATGTGAATTCTCCTCCACGATCTGACCGCAACGCCTTGATAGTATAGCCACTTTGATTCTCCACCAAAGTTTTAAACTCCTTGAAAGCTTCAAATGCTTCTGACTTCTTCTTCAAGAGATACACCCATGTTTTCCTGCTGAAATCATCAATAAAAGTTAGAAAATAGCGACGACCTCCAAATGAGCTTGGAGTGATTGGTCCGCAAATGTCGGTGTGGATAAGTTGAAGTGGTATTTTTGCTTTGTTGTGAGACTTCTTTGGAAAGCTCCTCCTTGAGTGTTTGCCAAGAACACACCCCTCACATATATTATTAGGGACATCAATATAAGGCAGCCCCTTCACCATTCTTTTACTTGAAAGAAGCTTTAGAGCACCGAAGTTTACATGTCCGAACCGCAAATGCCAAAGCCAAGATACATCCTTCATACATGCACTTAGACATTTGGCAACAATATGATTTATGTTTAATACAAACATGCGGTTATTTGACCTAGGAACATGAGCAATCAATTTATTTTGTTTCCTTAGATAGAAGCTTCCTTCCTTTAGTTGCATATCAAATCCTCTCTCCAAGAGTTGCCCAATACTAAGAATATTGGTTTTCATATCAGGCACATAATAGACATTGGAAATAAACTGTTGGCTTCCATCTTTGAGTTGAATAAGTATCTTACCAATGCCCTTCACCTTTACCTTGGAAGCATCTCCAAATGAGACATGGCCATTCACCGATTCATCAAGCTCCATGAAAATTTCTTTGTGCCCCGACATGTGGTTACTTGCACCGGAGTCCAAGTACCACATATTTTGATTGATAGCATCTCCTCCTTTTCGTGCTAGTAGAAGCACTTCATCTCCATCATCTTCCTTTTTGACATAGTTGGCTTTCTCATGAACTTGACTAGATTGATTAGAGTAGCACTCAAAAGAATAATGCCCAAATTTGTTGCAATTGTAACATTGAACTTGACCCTTGTCATACCTTCGGCCTCTACCTCTTTGTCCTCTTCCTCCACGATTTTGGTTGCCTTCCTCAATATTGTTGTGGTCACCACGGCCTCTACCACGACCATAAGATCCACCTCGACCTCTACCATGAACACGTCCTCGGCCACGACCACGACCTCTTTGGCTACTTTCGCCTCTTGACTCCTCCTTTTTGTTATTGATGGAGAGCTTGCTTTGTAGAACTTGCTCCAATGGCTCTTGTCTTCTCTTTAGTATTCTTTGCTCATGGGCTTGAAGTGAACCCATAAGCTCATCTACCGTCATAGTGTCCAAGTCTTTGGACTCTTCAATGGCCGCCACAACATAATCAAATTTGTGGTCCAAGGATCGTAGGATTTTTTCCACAACCCGATTATCATCAAGTGTCTCGCCGTTCCTCCTCAATTGGTTCACAACGGTCAACACCCTTGTGAAATAGTCCAACACAACTTCGGACTCCTTCATTTGCAAAGCTTCAAACTCGCCTCTCAAGCTTTGGAGGCGAACCTTCTTCACCTTTTCTACACCTTTGTAAGAATTTTGTAAAATCTCCCATGCTTGCTTGGAATTGGTAGCACTAGCAACCTTCTCAAAAGCGGCCTCATCTAGGCCTTGGTAGATGAAGTAGAGAGCCTTCTTGTCTTTCTTCAAAGTCTCTCGTTGTTGCGCCGTAAGAATATCTCTATCTTCGGCTTCTACATAGCCTCTTTCGACTATGTCCCAAATATCTTGAGATCCAAGCAACGCCTTCATTTGGATACTCCAATTCTCATAGTTGGTATTGGTAAGACGAGGAATGGGAAGCACTCCGGTAGCCATGATCTAGCTCTGATACCACTTTGAAGAGGTGGATGGAGGAGAAGAATATTGTAGTATTTTTCACTAAGGAATGAAGAGGACTTTTCTCTATATTAGATTTCTTCAGTTCTCTTCCTTACAAAATGACTCTAATAACAACCCTTTATAAAGAGGATTTTACAACTCTTCAAGTAACCTCTATACAAAATACTAAGAGTCATATTTATGAATGACACTTCGGTTTCATTCATGAAGAGGAATTCTAAGTAACTTTCATAGATAAGATAAAAGGTCTTTTTGGAATCACAAATGTCTTAAATAATATCTCTTGAATCAATGCACAATTAAGTTTATCTATTTCCAACAAGAATAGTTACCTTCCCTAAAAAATGTGCAGCACTTTGAACACCTAAATTACATCTTTGCGCTGCCAAACAACATCACTGAGAAGAGGGAGATCCTGTGGAGTTGCAGCCCTGGGGTTATTAATCCACTGGAGCACTGTATAAGAATCTTATTCCAGCCGTGCGTGGTTTTATACTTGGCAACTGATATGAACATGGCTATACCCCAAGTTGCTTGGGGTTTGCTTTCAGGAATAGAGGATGAAACAACAGTTAGCTGCTGCATGCATCATTCTACCACTATAGTCCCTTATTAAAAATCTAGCTCCAGCTTTAGAATTGCTCACTGACCCATAAAAAAATTACCAGTTGGCCATGTTTTGATTATCAAACTTTTATTGAATGACGAGCTCAGAGTGCACGATCCACTTGATTTGCAAGCCCATCTTGAATTGAATTAGGAACTGATTGCTAAACCAAATCAATAATAAAACCATCAAATTAACCTCTCATCATTGATTTTAATCTGTATATCTAATAATATTTAGAAATTAAAATTGTTGGGTGTCATCACTACTGGTACGTGTAGTTATGTGGCGAACCAACTTTGCTTTTTCAGAAATGCTCAAAAAATAAATGTTTGTTCTTAGGTTTTTTTTTCAAAGGAAATGAATCCTGCTCTTCTATTATAGAGTAATAACAGGCTATGAGCCAGAGATCGTGTGAATGTAAGTCCAGGTCCTACTTTCACCACCATGGTGTCATGCTGTGACAGCACTAGCTATATTGGATGCAGCAGTTGAATCCCTCTTGATTGACAAACAATTACAAGTATAGAATAAAATTTACAATCAAACATCCAAGGACAATGCCTCCTCTTTCTCTCTTTTTTTTTTTTTCTTTTTTTTTTTTGATGTAAAACACTTCAAGCATGGCACTTATCATGGGACTATTCCTCAACCTTCTCCTCCTTCCTTTGTTTTAAATTTGGTGTTCTCATCCACTGCCAGAAACACATCTGAAATGGAGGACCAGCATGGGCATACATGGTTGCTGTGCGAACCACTCCACCTCTCCCATACCTCCACATGGCCTGCACATGCCAGCCGCCACCTGTCGCAACGTAAGCATCTGATCAAGATCGTAGGTCTGTGATCAGTGATGGAGGGGACACTGTGGACCAACCAATCATAGAAGTTATCATGCCTTGAATAAAGGAAAGAATGGTATCGAACCACCTCATAGACCAAATAATACAGCGTCGACATCATCTTCTACAGTGATCACAATGATGATGCCTCCTAACCTTTATAAGTAGTGATAAGGCTCTTTGACACAAGTTTGTAGAGTGTGCTCTTTTCTGAGCAATCTCCACAGCCCCAGCCTCCGCCCATTCCAAATCACCCTCTCTTTTTCCTTCACTACATAAACATTTGGCATTGCCAACATTTTTTAATGCATTTTCCAATGCAAAAAAAGCATTGCGAGTCAAATTTCTAATGCTTTCTAAAACATCGCAAAAGCGTCAGCAATGCCACTGTGAGAAAATAATTTTACGACGCTTTTGGTTCACGTTATGAGTTATAATAAACTATACTTATAAGCATCGCTAATCACCGATGCATTGAAATAGTATCGGTGCTGAAGCGTGTATATTAGCAATGCTTATTTGCGTCACTATTTAACGACGTAAATTAGCATTGCTAATGTATGTTTATCGATGCATTTTAGTGTAAATTATTTTTTTAAGAAAAAAATTAAAACTGTATACAAATATATATACCAAACACCTGTAATAACAGAAGTTAAACAGAAGTCATATACACCAAACACATAACAAAAAATATATAATAACACATATAATATATATAGAAATAACAAATATTTATATTGTCAAATATAATTACATTTATATTGTCAAATATCATTGAAAGTCAATTTACAACTGAATATGCTTCGGAAAATATAAAAAATATACACATAAAATCTCCAAAAAAAATAGTTTAAGGACTATCAGGGTTCGATTGAAGCATCATCATCATCTCTATGGCTGTTGGAAGTATCAGGAACCTACATTGAAAAGATATAAACTTTATAAATTAAAAATACAAAAATCATAAAGTATTATTAAGCTCATACATAATTATGTAAAATATTTAAATGTATCATTAAGCTCGTGATAGCCATGTTCCTCTCATCTTGCTGAAAAGCTAACAGAGGCCAATTCAGAAGGCTCAATGATGTTTGGGATGGTAGGGACCAGCGCATGGCCCACCTAGGGTTACACCAATCGCAGGCCAGCTGACACTGTGCCTCCAGAATGCCACATGGCAAAAATTGAGGCACCTGATTGGCTAGTTCAACCAATTATTTTAGGCTGATGGCATATCACTAGGTGTCTAGGGCCTTTCACCACCTCACGAGTTTCGGATTTGTTTCTTAAGCTAGGTATGGCCCTGTGATGACATAATCCATTAGGCAGCACAGGGACCTATTATTAGATTTTGTTTTTAAGAAAAAAATATAAATAAAACATTAGAAGTGTCAATTTTTGATGTTGATGGGTCATAAGAGCCCATTGGACAAGTTAGTTAAATAAGACAAGCCTAGTTTTAGGGTAGAATAGGAAGCCAATAATGCATCCTGTGGCCCATGACAAGCACAATCTAGATACTGATAAAAACACTCGACCAATTACAATAAACAATGAAGCCCGGAGCTAAAATGCTTTCCAATAAAAAATGAATGATGGATCTCCCAAAATAAAAACCTATAAAATTGATTGCGACCTATAATGTATAAAACATCTAAATACTAATAATTATCTATTTTAAAGGTTTGATACCTATTTTTTCAAGCGAGTACGAAATAAAAAAGTGGTGATATAGCCCGTGAACAGAAGTTCATTTTGGTCTATATATAATTTGCAAATCCAAACTATTGATCATGATCTAAATAATTTTTATAATATCCATCAACCATAATTTTTATGAACAAGCAAGATATACAAAGAAAAATTTGACTTCCTCTTGCCCGAAAACAAGGTGGAGTGTCTTCTGGTCTTTCCAAAGCTGCGGCCAATCAAGCACTGGTCCATCGATGCCGGTAAAAGTCTAAGCTCCGCGAGCCACACGTGCAGGGGCACACATGACGGCCATTTAGTCCAAGATTTTTTGGTACATTTAGTCCAAGACATCACCATACCATTAATATATCAGAACCCTATCATTATATAATCTCACGAGTTTGTAAAAATGATTGTCAAACCTATATATTGTCCATCCACTGATGGCTTGATAATAGGTATAATGAGATCCCACATGGCCGTGTGATCATGGAAGTGGTTGTTGCCTTCATGGAATTATTGGAATTAAGACCTGAAGAAAGGAGTCAATGTAGTTAGGTAACTATAGGCGGATGCAAACACAACTGTCAGCTTCATCTCAACCTACTAAATTAAGACTTTAACCACTTAAATTGGATAACCCTTTGGGTAGCCCCGTGTTCCCATCTGATGGGGGAGACGAACCCAAATCGCAGTCCCAAAAGGAAATCAAGTTCCACAAGAGAAGACAAATCCACCGTGAGATGGTCTTCGACAAATGTGAGAGCTCATCAGCTGAAAACACCACCATCCTAAATAATCTGTAGAGAAATTTGACAGTCCTACAGGAAAATATGCAGCTCCTACAGTGGCACATATCACTGATGCATCGTAAAGGAATCATGGCGTCTGACTGAATTGTGTTTCAGAGGTGATATTTCTGACTGGGGGATCGAGGCTAATCATTGAAGAATTACATTAAAGGATGCAGAAGTCAGAACATTTGCGCCGAAGCCAACCAATCAGCAGATTGGCAGGTGAAGGAAGGCAAGCAGGCGTTGTATTTTCTCGAGCCACGAGTTCAGACACTGTATGAGGTGGATCCAATGCAAGAATGAAACAGTAAATATCGATCATCTAATGGATATTTTCTGAAATGGGAGCTTTAGTCTTTCTATAGAAATATTATTCTTCGCTTGACAACATGGAAATCATCATCGACAGAAGAGTAGGACATAATTAATCTGGAAAATGACAACCACCGTCGCTGACTATAGATTAACAAATCCTGCTAGCTCAAGACAATTTCATGCAAATGGAACCGGAAAGGGCTTTAATTCTGAGAACATTCAGCTATTTGAAAACAAAAGAAGGCAGGCCAACTCATGGCACATTCTGCAACCTTCAGTAACAATAGATCACCTGCTATACTGTGCAGAAGTTGCAAGGGCTATGTACTTGATTAGGATAAATGAACCTGTGTGAGCAAATAAATAAAAGAAACAGACCTTCCTCGCTATAACAGAATAGGGGTCTTCAACTAGTGAAGCTTCAAACACACCAGGATAACAGTTTGGCCACAACATTGCATTTGATATTCTTGCAGAATAAAAAGATTTTAAAAACATTATGTACATAACCAATGAGATCAGTTAGTACGAAATTGCTAACAACTGATCACATCAGCTTAAGCGATAGCATAGTATTTATTCAAATCGAGTTGGGCATTCATGAAAATGATCTTTAAGAGAGGCTGTTGGTTATGTCGTTTGCTTGCATTAGACGCAGCGGGTTATTGACAGTTTGCACGAGATTTGAAATATCTGTAAGACTCGAAATAAAGAAATGATCAGGTAACGTATGCATTACAGGAAGTCAAACATGATCGGTAGTAAGCTCATGATTATTTTTTTCCTAAGCCTATTCCTTTACCTTTATGCAAGTGATCACGTCTCCTTTTTCTAAGTTGTGGAGGAGAATGAATCAGTAAAAGCTCATCCAAGTACCTGCTGAAACCGCGTAAGATATCGTTCTAAATTTTCAAATTTTCAAATTTTCAAGACAATCGAGGTGTTCCCTGAGGTACAAGGTTGCTTGCCTAATGATTTCAAGCTGCTCAAGGTTGCCACAACTAAACGAGTTGGTTGAGGTATGACAACATGTGATAGGTACAACTAAAAGCACTCTTCATGGTTGTGTTGTAACACTGTCAAGCACTAACTCTGAAAAACCACCATCAAGGTACCTGATCTTAGGTACTGGTCAGGTCCAAAATGAATAATATTTTATTATGCATAAGCTTATACTTCTTAAAAACTAAATTAGTAAGTGAAACTTACATTAAAAGTAATTAAGTTTGCAGAAATTAGGAGTCTCAAAGATAAATTCTTTTGTGTCATTAAGTTGCTAGCAAAAATTGTTTGGTTATTCGTAGTTCTTAATTACCACTAATTACTTGTTCGGTAAGTTCATGCAGTTAGTAAATGAGCTCCGACCACATACTGTGAGATACTGGGTTTAAGCCGGCAGCCCCAGCCGACTTCAGCCCAACGCCCCTTTGGAAGGGGCGTAGCAGGGGATCACAGACGCGATCCCCTCCATCTTCTTTGGGCGCAGAGACGCCGCAGGCATCCCCCGGCTGCACCGTGGTCGTCCCGCGTCCACCTCGCGGCCACACGCACGGCCGCTGATTTCGCCTCCGCCACAATTTCCGCGGCGGAGAGCCGTTACAATGGGGCTATAAAACCCCCTTTTCTTCTTTATGAGATCACCTGTGAGCCCTCCTCCGTCTCCTCCTCTTCCTCTCCTCCCTTCTACTCCTCCCTCTGCTCTTGCTTCCCAAGAGGCCGGTGTGCCGCCTCAGCTAACCACCACCACCACCCGAGCTGTATTCCTCTGTTTTACCCCCCCCCCCCCCAATCCGATATCTATTTTGACCGTCGGAAAGCGCCGCCGCTGGACCGAGCCACCCTCGGCCGTGACCCTCTTCTTCATCAACCACCGGTAAGCCTCTTTTGCCCTTTATTCAGCATGCTTTCCTCCCTTGCTTTGGCCCCAAACCGAGACCTTCTCGGTCGCTTCTTCACGTCGGTCGCCGCAGCGGCCGCCAGCCGCCACTGCGGTCGGCTGGCCGTCGACTGGGCATCAGCCTCCGCCACCCAGGCTGGCCACCTCGCCGGCTCCCTGCTCCTTCCTCCTTGTTCCCTTCTTCCCTTGTTCTTGGATGAATCGGGAAGAAGGGAGGCCATTTGTGGACTGTGAGCAGGACTTTGGGCCCTGTTGGGCCATACCCATTGTGGGCCCAACTTGGGCCCAGATCAGCCATATTGGGGCCCTATTTGGTCCTTTGTGGGTCCAACTTGGGCCCAGTTCAAATCCAAAATCCGAAACCCGAAATCCGAAACCCAAACCCAATAGCATTATTTTTGATTTTTCTTAGCTCTGAAATTAACAAAGAAATTAATTAAATGTAAACAGGTGAACCTGATCCGCCTGCTTGAAGTAGGAGTTAAGCAAAAAGAGGTAAGTAACTTAATGCTTCAAAGTACATTTTCTAAATTATTTGGTAAAATAATTATTCGTGGATTAAATTTCGAAATATGTTTTGTATTTAGTAAAATGGGTATGGCATTTTAAATTTCATTTAAAAATTATGTTATATGCTCTGAAATCCGTAAACTATGACTGGGTAATTTGTGAAATCTATTTATATATATATATATATGTATTCTCAGCATCGCTATGACCTGTTCTGTTCTGTTCTGGCCCCGTCAATGGGGATTATACGTTGGACCTGTCGACTTGTAATCTGTGAGGAATCGGTTTCAACACCGTACTACCGGTGATTATAATAGTGGTATTTGGATACCGTACCACCGGTGCTGAATAATAGTGGTGTTTGGCACTTTGTGCAACCCATGCCACTGGGTTATGTGGCCATAGTATATTATGTTGAGATTCTGGTATCATAGTTTTTTTGTAAAAATAATAATAAATTTTGGAAAGAGAAAAACGATGTTATTTATGATTTATTACCCAGTCATTATTTTGTATTTTGATCTGATATGCTTTGACCCCACTCTGGGGTATTTTGTTGCTTACTGGGCTAGTGTGGCTCATTATTCTGTTTTCTGTTTTTCAGATCCAGAGACTTGATCGTACGGAATTGGGGGAGTGCGTTAGATTTTCCGATGATTCCTTCAGTTATTGGCATTTTAGTTAGATTAGCTTGGACATTTGAATTATGTTGGCATATGCTATTTTGAAATTTTGTAAGACTGCTTTTGAATAATTTTAATTATTTATGTCAATTTTAAGCATCTGTGATGACCTTTAAATAAGTTTTAAACATCTGTATTTGCTCCGATATGTTCCGATGCTTTGCACGCCTGTGCGGCCCGCCGTGCGGGCGTGCAGCGTCTGCCGCGCCTCGGGCTCGGGGCGTGACATATTTGGTGGTATCAGAACTCAGGTTTCAGTTTCCTTAGGGATTGTGTTTGAAATAGTCAGTTGGAGCTTAAGTTTTAGGATCTTTAGGATTCGTCGGAAAGTTTGAGAGAGTGGTAGACATTAGGCCATTAGACGAAGATATTTATTTGCTTTTGTTATTGATAAATTTGTGTTATTTTATTAGAATTTTGAAATGCTAAAATTAGAATGCAACTTAATTATAGTCGTAATCGAAGTGTGAATAAGCTATTCTGAGAGTTTTCTTGGTAGAGCAATTTGTATTTCAAGTTATGATTAATTAGATTTTGACTAAATTAAGTGAAAGAATATTAATCATGGGATATTATCGTGCAATGTAATTATTTTGGAAGTTTAACTTGATATCAAGCACTGTAGATATTGCTTCTAGTTGAAGTTAATTATTTTGGTGGCAAATTAAGGTTCATTTATAAAAAGATGTTTAAAGCTTGGACTAGAAAATATTCATTGATATCTGTATGTGGATCATGCATGGAACTCGTATATAGAAGGAAAATATACTTGGGGATGAGACTTAAGAATTCTTATTTGGCTCTACTTGAGACTTGAAACAATTAAGATTGATATTTTGATGGAAAGTCTGTCACGCCCCCGCCTCTGCGAGGCACGTGAGGCACCTAGTGCCCACGTGGGGGCCACATGAGGGGGGAACACGGGGCTCCCCTGCCAGATATTGTCCGGTTCTGGAGCTTCACGCAAGCGTCCTTCACCCCTCTCCGGTTTTGTTTTCCACCCAAAACGCGTCTGCAGGATTAGGAGACACCCACCTCATATGCCCAGGCTCTGGAACGAGTCTTTCCGATGTGGGACTATTGGGCCTCACACCCTTCCCACCATCGGACAAAAGCCGTCCTCGGCTCTGATACCAAATGTCACGCCCCCACCTCTGCGAGGCACGTGAGGCACCTAGTGCCCACGTGGGGGCCACATGAGGGGGGAACACGGGGCTCCCCTGCCAGATATTGTCCGGTTCTGGAGCTTCACGCAAGCGTCCTTCACCCCTCCCCGATTTTGTTTTCCACCCAAAACGCGTCTGCAGGATTAGGAGACACCCACCTCATATGCCCAAGCTCTGGAACGAGTTTTTCTGATGTGGGACTATTGGGCCTCACAAAGTCAATTAGTAAATCTTGAGAATATTGATGGATTGAAATGTTTTTGGGTTGGTCGAAAATAGGACTTGTTTGATTTGGAAAAGTTCTTGATGTTTTTCCTTGTTAAAAAAAAAAATCGTTGGAAAGTATAGTATTTTTGATTTTGATCGATATGGATATCATTGTGTTATTAGTAAATTCTCTAAGTCCAGTAGATTTACAAGATTCCGAAATGTTTGCAGTATTGCAAATAAAAATATTTTACTCATTTGAGGAGATGATCTCAATGTAAAATTATAGAGGTTATATCTTAGTAGAATTTTTTTGTAAATCTTTGAACTAGATTATTAGATTCTTGTGAATTAAATATTTATAAATCAAGGCCATGAGTTGATTATGGATTTTGTCTCATCATATGAGAAATGCAAGTGGAATTTCATGAGAGGCCCAAATAAGTTTAGCCTAAAAGAAAAGATTCGGGATGATTGACTAGGCTCCTGAGTAAGCTAATCTAGAATCTTTTAATTATCGAAGCTTACAATGAATATCAACTTGTATATTGGAATTGTCAAGGGAAACTAGAATTGGCTTAGTTCAAATTTGGATTTAGAATATGATTACTTGATCATATGATGGTACAAATACGCCAACTATCTCAGGGGTTAATCATGACATAGTGTACTTGGGAAGCAAGGATAAAATTTTGCTTGGATATTATATATATATAAAAAAATGTTGATGATATGAGATTATTAAGAAATTTTGGAAAATATTGATCAGAGTTGCACAACAAAAGCATGGTGGACTGAGTTATTTTAAATTGGATAAAAATACTGACTGTGTTTTGGTAACATGTTATGATGAAAGACTATGTTGTTCAATAATGAAAGATTTTGTTAATAAGAGAAGGTGAATACTATTGATTCTCAGGTCAATCATGATATGATTATGTTATCTCTTGGATAGACTTTGCTATTTTTGGGTATGCTAAGAAAATAATAATAATAATAATAATAAATTGAGCATATCATGACTCGGGTTAGTTGATTGTTGACCAAATATGGTCTAATTTGTTAAGTATTTGAATAAACTATGCATTATTTGCTCCCATGTTATGATTTATAAGTTTAATTTAAAAGCTTTGTGGCATATTGAATCATGGTATCAATACTTTGCCTTCTCGGACTTGCTTTTGTTATTTGATGCAAATCATTTTTGAGATAGACCATTGCTATCTAATGATCATCAGTACATGTTCATTTTGTGAATTACATTACTAGCCATATAATGATTTGATTCTAAGGTTGGTTATCATCCTTTGAGCAATCAGCACACTACCATGATAAGTGTATGAGATCTATTTCATTTCAAGTTCTATCCCAAATATAATTAATTTTAATCAATATGGTTGAGAATTGATGCTGATCCGATCTCAAGTGAACGTGCATCAAGATGATAATTTTAATCTGAGATTTTAGTTAGTCACTTATGAAATTTTTGATAATTGATCTAAAGCTATCTATCACACTGATTTTGATCGAGAAGAATGAGATCTTGGATTTGTATTACTCAATGGGCTGAGCATTTCTAAATTTGAAAGGCCTAGATCTCTCAAATTTTGAGGACGAAATTTTTTTTAAGAAGGAGAAAATGTGAGATATTGGGCTGAAGCCGGCAGCCCCAGCCGATTTCAGCCCAACGCCCCTTTTGGAAGGGGCGTAGCTGGGGATCGCATCTGCACCGCGGTCGTCCCGCGTCCACCTCGCAGCCGCACGCACGGCTGCTGATTTCGCCTCCGCCATAATTCCCGCGACGGAGAGCCGTTACGATGGGGCTATAAAACCCCCCTGTCTTCCTTATGAGATCACCTGTGAGCCCTCCTCCGTCTCCTCCTCTTCCTCTCCTCCCTTCTACTCCTCCCTCTGCTCTTGCTTCCCAAGAGGCCGGTGTGCCGCCTCGGCTAACCACCACCATCACCCGAGCCGTATTCCCCTGTTTACCCCCCCTAATCCGAGATCTATTTTGGTCGTCAGAATGCACCGCCGCTGGACCGAGCTACTCTCGGCCGTGACCCTCTTCTCCGTCAACCACCGGTAAGCCTCTTTTGCCCTTTATTCAGCATGTTTTCCTCCCTTGCTTTGGCCCCAAACCGAGACCTTCTCGGTTACTTCTTCACGTTGGTTGCCGCAGCGGCCGCCGGCCGCCACTGCGGTCGGCTGGCGTCAGCCTCCACCACCCAGGCCAGCCACCTCGCCGGCTCCCTGCTCCTTCCTCCTTGTTCCCTTCTTCCCCTGTTCTTGGATGAATCGGGAAGAAGGGAGGCCATTTGTGGGCCATGAGCAGGACTTTGGGCCCTGTTGGGCCATACCCATTGTGGGCCCAACTTGGGCCCAGATCAGCCATATTGGGCCCTATTTGGGCTGTACCCTTTGTGGGCCCAACTTGGGCCCAGTTCAAATCCGAAATTCGAAATTCGAAACCCGAAATTCGAAACCCAATAGCATTATTTTTTATTTTTCTTAGCTCTGAAATTAACAAATAAATTAATTAAATGTAAACAGGTGAACCTGATTTGCCTGCCTGAAGTAGGAGTTAAGCGAGAATAGGTAAGTAATTTAATGCTTCAAAGTGCATTTTCAACATCGTACCACCGGTGATTAGAATAGTGGTATTTGGATACCGTACCATCGGTGCTGAATAATAGTGTTTGGCACTTTGTGCAACCCATGCCACTGGGTTACGTGGCCATAGTATATTATGTTGAGATTCTGGTATCATAGTTTTTTTGTAAAAATGATAATAAGTTTTGGAAAGAGAAAAACGATATTATTTGTGATTTATTACCCAGTCATTATTTTGTATTTTGATCTGATATGCTTTGACCCCACTCTGGGGTATTTTGTTCCTTACTGGGCTAGTGTAGTTTATTATTTTGTTTTCTATTTTTCGAATCCAGAGACTTGATCGTACAGGATTGGGAGAGTGCGTTAGATTTTCCGATGATTCCTTCAGTTATTGACATTTTAGTTAGATTAGCTTGGACATTTGAATTATGTTGGCATATGCTATTTTGAAATTTTGTAAAACTGCTTTTGAATAACTTTAATTATTTATATAAATTTTAAACATCTGTGATTGACCCTTAAATAAGTTTTGAATATCTGTACTTGCTCCGATATGTTCCGATGCCTTACACACCTGTGCAACCCGCCGTGCGGGCGTGCGGTGTCTGCCGCGCCTTGGGCTCGGAGCGTGACACATACCATATTACAGCACAACACAACAAAGTCAAAGACTCCACTTAGAAAAACATCACCAGATTTGATCACAAAATTTTGCTTCGCATGCAAAACCACAACTAGTGAGAAAATTTGGTCAACTTTTGTTCCCCCTTTGTTCTGTGAAAATTTAAAATGCTTACATGGTAGAAGGGCAGTTTCAAGAGCAGCAGCTTGGTTCAGAATACAGTCATCACTAAGAAAGGGCGAAACATTTGAAAAAGGTAGAGGCTAAGGTTGAATTCGATGAACTATTTTCTGTATAAGCCATCACTCCCTATGAATAATTGGGCTCCTAATAACCAAAAGTAAGAAGGAAAGATTCTGCTTGGAAATGCCAATCTATGATCCATCAGTAGTGAGTTATTAAGTAGGTCATGCAGTTATAGCTAATCAATTGTCATGCCATTTGCTTTTCTATTTATGTCAAACCTGTACAAGAAAATTACTTATTAACCATCTGATTAAAACAATTTGTTGATGTGAGATTCGGGCTGAAGTCGGCAGCCCCAGCCGACTTCAGCCCCGTCTTCCTCTTTTGGAAGGGGCAGAACAGGGGATCGCAGACGCGATCCCCTCCGACTTCTCCGGGCACAAGGATGCCGCGGACCCTCCGCGGCTACATCGCGGACCCTCCGCGGCTACATCGCGGTGGTTTCGCGTCCACCCCGCGGCCGCACGAGCGGCCGCTGATCTCGCTTGGCCGCCGTGATTCACGCGGCGGAGAGCCATTACCATAGGGCTATAAAGCCCCTTTCCTCCTCCTTCTGAGACGATCACCGAGCCCTCCCTCTCCTCCGTCTCCTCCTCCTCCTCTTTCTTCCTTCCCTCCTCCTCTTCTCCGACCGGTGTACCCTCCCGACCGAGCGCCGCCCGGATCCCCCTCGCGGCCACCCCCTGTTCTGAGACCCATCTCCTTGGGTTCAAGCGTCGCCGCCGCCGCCTGACACCGGACCGAGCCTCCCTCGGCCGAGATCCCTCCGCCGCCTCTGCCACCGCCGGTAAGCCCGCTTCCTCCATCTGTTTTGGCCCCATCAACCGAGAGCATTCTCGGTTGATCTCGACCCCAGCCACCGCAACGACCGCCGGCCGCCACTGCGGCCGGCTG
The DNA here is from genome assembly GCF_009389715.1 of Phoenix dactylifera. NCBI lineage: Eukaryota > Viridiplantae > Streptophyta > Magnoliopsida > Arecales > Arecaceae > Phoenix > Phoenix dactylifera. Next base: position 191,371 of record NW_024068172.1, read on the forward strand.
GCCGTCGACTGAGGGGTGGCCTCCGGCCACCCCGCCGCCGCTGCCACCGCCCCTTCCTCTTCCGCTCTCCCTCTCGGTCTTCCCCTGCCGTGGGGGGATTGGGGGAGGAAGATGACCCTACGGGCCGAACAGGGCCAAACATGGGCCCTGTTCACAGTGGGCCCGATCTGGGCCCGGTTCACTGTGGGCCCAACATGGGCCCGGTTAAAAAAAAAAAAAAAAAATCCGAACCCGAAACCCAGATCAAACCCGAGAACCCGAACCTGAACCTGAACCTGAACTGAAATCCGAACCCGAACCCGAAACCCGGGACCCGAAACCCAAACCCATTAGACCAGTAAACAGATTATTTGCAGTTAAGCCCTTGACAGTATATTATTTCACAAAAAGGTATTCTGAAATTTGTATTTGATCCTTGTAGGAAAGATTTATTACATAAAGGCCCTCAACTATATTTGTTTGGTCCTTTTACCCAAGTTTTATTACGGAACGGTGCTATGTAATTAGACATTGGTCCCTGAAACGAATTTTTATTGCATAAATGAACAAATTAGAGGCCAACCTTGGGAGGGCCCTATTGGGCCGAGTCTATGTGGGCCCATTGGGCCGTGTCTGATGTGGGGCCCTATCGGGCCATGTTCATTATGGACCAACTCCGGACCCTGTTGGGCCGTGCCCCAGTAGGATTATTTTTGGATTTTTTGCTTAGCTCTGAAATTAACAAGGAATTAATTAAATTTAAACAGGTGAACCTGATCCGCCTATCCGAAGTAGGGATTAAGCGAGAAGATGTAAGTGACTTAATACTTCAAGTGTGATTTTCAAATAAATATATTAAATTCTGAAATAGGTTTTGTATTTAGTAAAATGGGTCTGGCATTTCATTTGAAAATTTTGCTCTGAAATCCGTAAACTATGACTGAAAAATTTATGAAATCTGTTTTTATATATATATATTCTCAGCATGGCTATGATCTGTTCTGTTCTGCTCTGGCCCCGCCAATGGGGATTATACGTTGGACCTGTCGACTTGTATTCTGTGAGGAACCGGTTTCGACACCGTACCACCGGTGATTAGAATAGTGGTATTTGGACACCGTACCACCGGTGCTTAATAATAGTGGTGTTTTGGCACCTTGTGCAACCCATGCCACTGGGTTACGTGGCCGTAGCCTATTATGTTGAGATTCTGGTATAAGAGTTTTTGGAAAAATGATAATAAGTTTTGAAAATAGTAAAATGATGTTATTTATGATTTATTCCGGACATTATCCTGTATTTTGATCTGATATGCTCTGACCCCACTTTGGGGTATTTTGTTGCTTACTGGGCTAGTGTAGCTCATTATTTTATTTTCTTTGTTTTTCAGATCCAGAGGCTTGATCGCACGGGATTGGGGAGTGCGTTAGATTTTTCGATGATTTTTCAGTTGTTGGCATTTTAGTTAGTTTAGTTTGGTCATTTGACTTACGTAAGCATTTGTTATTTGAAATTTTGTAAAACCGCTTTTGAACAATTTAAATAATTATGTCAGTTTTGAATATTTGTATCTGCTTTGATATGATCTGCTGCCTTGCGCGCCCGTGCGGCCCGCCGTGCGGGCGTGCGGCGTCTGCCGCGCCTCGGGCTCGGGGCGTGACAGATTTGGTGGTATCAGAGCTCAGGTTTCAGATTCCTAGGGATTGTGTTTTAGGATCTTTAGGATTCGTCAGAAAGTTTGAGAGATGGGTAGACATTAAGCCATTAGATGAAGGCATTTATTTGCTTTTGTTATTGATAAATTTGAGTTATTTTATCATTAGAATGCAACCTAATTATGGTCGTAACCGAAGTGTGAATGAACTACTCTGAGAGTTTTCTTGGTAGAGCAATTTGTATTTCAAGTTATGATTAATTAGATTTTGACTAAGTTAAGTGAAGGAATATTAGTCATGGGATATTATCGTGCAACGTAATTAAGTTTAACTTGATATCGGCACTGTGGGTATTGCTTCTAGTTGAAGTTAATTATTTTGGTGGCAATTTAAGATTCATCTATAAAAAGATGTTTAAAGCTTGGACTAGAAAATATTCATTGAAATCTGTATGTGGATCATGCATGGAGCTCGTATATAGAAGGAAAATATACTTGGGGATGAGACTTAAGAGTTCTTATTTGGCTCTATTTGAGACTTGAAACAATTAAGATTGATATTTTGATGGAAAGCCAATTAGTAAATCTTGAGAATATTGGTGGATTAAAATGTTTTTGGGTTGGTCGAAAATTGGACTTGTTTGATTTGGAAAAGTTCTTGATGCTTTTCCTTGTTAAAAATAATATTAAAAAAAAAAGATTGTTGGAAAGTATAATACTTTTGATTTTGATCGATATGGATATCATTGTGTTATTAGTAGATTCTCTAAGTCTAGTAGATTTACAAGATCCCGAAATGTTTGCAGTACTGCAAATAAAAATATTTTACTTATTTGAGGAGTTGATCTCAATGTAAAATCATAGAGCTTATATCTGGGTGGAAATTTTTTGTAAATCTTTAAACTAGATTATTAGATTCTTGTGAATTAAATATTTATAAATCAAGGCCATGAGTTGATTATGGATTTTGTCTCACCATATGAGAAATGCAAGTGGGATTTCATGAGAGACCCAAATAAGTTTAGCCTAAAGAAAAGATTCAGGATGATTGACTAGGCTCCTGAGTAAGCTAATCTAGAATCTTTTAATTATCAAAGCTTAGAATAAATATTAACTTGTATAATGGAATTGTCAAGAGAAACTAGAATTGGCTTAGTTCAAATCTGGATCTAGAATATGATTACTTGATTATATGATGGTACAAATACGACAACTATCTCAAGGGTTAATCATGACCTAGTGTACTTGGGAAGCAAGGATAAAATTTTGCTTGGATATTAAAAAGAAAAAAAAATGCTGATAATTTGGGATCATTAAGAAAGTTTGGAGGATATTGATCTGAGTTGCGCAGCGGAAATTTGATGGACTGAGTAAATTTAAACTGGTCAAAAATATTGACTGTGTTTTGGTAACATGTTATGATAAAAGACTGTTATTCAATAATGAAAGATTTTGTTAATAAGGAAAGGTGAACACTATTGATTCTCAGGTCAATCATGATATGATTATGTTATCTTCTGTATAAACTTTGCTATGTTTAGGTATGCTAAGAAAATAATAATTTGAGCGTATCATGACTCAGGTTAGTTGATTGTTGACCAAATATGGTCTAATTTGTTAAGTATCTGAATAAACCATGCATTATCTGCTCCTATCTTATGATTTATAAGTTTAAGTTAAAAGCTTTGTGGCATATTGAATCATGGTATCAATACTTTACCTTCTCAGACCTGCTCTTGTGATTTGATGCAAATCATTTTTGAGATAGACCGTTGCTATCTAATGATCATCAGTACATGTTCATTTTGTGAATTACATTTCTAGCCATTTAATGATTTGACTCTAAGGTTGGTCATTATCCTTTGAGGGATCAGCACACTACCATGATAAGTGTATGAAATCTATTTCATTTCAAGTTCTATCCCAAACACAACTAATTTTAATCAATCCTGTTGTGAATTGATCCTGATTCGATCTCGAGTGAACGTGGATCAAGATGATAATTTCAATCTGAAATTTTAGTCAGTCTGTTATTTAGTGTTAATCTTACGAGTTATATGAATTTTTTGATAACTGATTCAAAGTTATCTATCACACTGATTTTGATCGAGGAGAAAGAGATCTTGGATTTATATAGGCTGAGCATTTCTAAATTTGAAAGACATAGATCTCTTAAATTTCGAGGACGAAATTTTTTTAAGGGAAGAGAATGTGAGATTCGGGCTGAAGTCGGCAGCCCCAGCCGACTTCAGCCCCGTCTTCCTCTTTTGGAAGGGGCAGAACAGGGGATCGCAGACGCGATCCCCTCCGACTTCTCCGGGCACAAGGACGCCGCGGACCCTCCGCGGCTACATCGCGGACCCTCCGCGGCTACATCGCGGTGGTTTCGCGTCCACCCCGCGGCCGCACGAGCGGCCGCTGATCTCGCTTGGCCGCCGTGATTCACGCGGCGGAGAGCCATTACCATAGGGCTATAAAGCCCCTTTCCTCCTCCTTCTGAGACGATCACCGAGCCCTCCCTCTCCTCCGTCTCCTCCTCCTCCTCTTTCTTCCTTCCCTCCTCCTCTTCTCCGACCGGTGTACCCTCCCGACCGAGCGCCGCCCGGATCCTCCTCGCGGCCACCCCCTGTTCTGAGACCCATCTCCTTGGGTTCAAGCGTCGCCGCCGCCGCCTGACACCGGACCGAGCCTCCCTCGGCCGAGATCCCTCCGCCGCCTCTGCCACCGCCGGTAAGCCCGCTTCCTCCATCTGTTTTGGCCCCATCAACCGAGAGCATTCTCGGTTGATCTCGACCCCAGCCACCGCAACGACCGCCGGCCGCCACTGCGGCCGGCTGGCCGTCGACTGAGGGGTGGCCTCCGGCCACCCCGCCGCCGCTGCCACCGCCCCTTCCTCTTCCGCTCTCCCTCTCGGTCTTCCCCTGCCGTGGGGGGGATTGGGGGAGGAAGATGACCCTACGGGCCGAACAGGGCCAAACATGGGCCCTGTTCACAGTGGGCCCGATCTGGGCCCGGTTCACTGTGGGCCCAACATGGGCCCGGTTTAAAAAAAAAAAAAAATCCGAACCCGAAACCCAGATCAAACCCGAGAACCCGAATCTGAACCTGAACCTGAACTGAAATCCGAACCCGAACCCGAAACCCGGGACCCGAAACCCAAACCCATTAGACCAGTAAACAGATTATTTGCAGTTAAGCCCTCGGCAGTATGCTATTTCAGAAATAGGATCTTCAGTAATTTGTATTTGATCCCTATAGGAAAGACTTATTACATAAAGGTCCCCAACAATAGTTATTTAGTCCTCTCACTCAAGTTTTATTATAGAACATTACCCTGAAATTAAATATTAGTCCCTGCAATAAATTTTATTGCATAAATGAACCAATTAGAAGCCAACCATGGGGTTCCTATTTAGCCGAGTCTATGCGGGCCCATTGGGCCGAGTCCGATATGGGCCCTATCAGGCCATGCCCATTATGGGCCAACTTTGGGCTCTGTTGGACCATGTCCAATAGTATTATTTTTGAATTTTGCTTAGTCTGAAATTAACAAAAAATTAATTAAACTTTAACAGGTGAACCTGATTCGTCTACCTGAAGTAGGAATCAAGCGAGAAGAAGTAAGTAACTTAATACTTCAATGTGCATTTTTCTAAATTATTTGGTAAAATAATTATTAGTACTTTAAAATATGTTTTGTATTTAGTAAAATGGGTCTGGCATGTTAAATTTCATTTGAAAATTATGCTCTGAAATCCGTAAACTATGACTGGGCAATTTATGAAATATATTTTTTATATATATATATGCATTCTCAGCATGGCTATGATCTGTTCTGTTCTGTTCTGGCCCTGCCAATGGGGATTATACGTTGGCCCTGTCGACTTGTATCTGTGAGGAACCGGTTTCGACACCGTACCACCGGTGATTAGAATAGTGGTATTTGAACACCGTACCACCGGTGATTAGAATAGTGGTATTTGGATACCGTACCACCGGTGCTTAATAATAGTGGTGTTTGGACACCGTACCACCGGTGCTTAATAATAGTGGTGTTTGGCACCTTGTGCAACCCATGCCACTGGGTTACGTGGCCGTAGCCTATTATGTTGAGATTCTGGTATCAGAGTTTTTTTTAAAAAAATGATAATAAGTTTTGAAAATAGTAAAATGATGTTATTTATGATTTATTCCGGACATTATCCTGTATTTTGATCTGATATGCTCTGACCCCACTTTGGGGTATTTTGTTGCTTACTGGGCTAGTGTAGCTCATTATTTTATTTTCTTTGTTTTTCAGATCCAGAGGCTTGATCGCACGGGATTGGGGAGTGCGTTAGATTTTTCGATGATTTTTCAGTTGTTGGCATTTTAGTTAGTTTAGTTTGGTCATTTGACTTACGTAAGCATTTGTTATTTGAAATTTTGTAAAACCGCTTTTGAACAATTTAAATAATTATGTCAGTTTTGAATATTTGTATCTGCTTTGATATGATCTGCTGCCTTGCGCGCCCGTGCGGCCCGCCGTGCGGGCGTGCGGCGTCTGCCGCGCCTCGGGCTCGGGGCGTGACAGCCCGGCCCCCTTCTGGCGCCATCAGCCTCACGGAATGAGAAAATTGAAGAAAAGAAAGAAAAAAGAAGAAAAGGAAAAAAAAAGAAGAAGAAAAGAAAAGAAAAAGAAGAAAATTAAAAAATAAAAAGAAAAAAAGAAAGAAAAGAAAAATAAATACATATATATATATGTGATGAACGAATAAATAAATAAATAAATAATATATTGTAATAAATAATAAATAAATAAATAAATAAATAAATTGGCTGCGGCCGGGCCCCCTCCCGCTGCCGCCATGGCACAGCCCCCTTTTGGCGTCGTCGGCCTCACGAGAGGAGAAAGTAAAAAAAAGAAAAAAGAAAGAAAAAACGAAAAAAGAAAAAAACAAAAGAAAAAAAAAGAAGAAAAAAAGAAGATTTAAATGTGTGTAGAAAAGACTTAATTGTGTACAGAGAACACTTAACTGTATGATGCACACAATTAAATATTCTCTATATACAATTAAGTCTTTTCTGTACATACTTAACTGTGTGATGCAGAAAATACTTAACTCTGTGCAGAGAAGGAAAGAAAAAGAAAAAGAAAGAAAAAGAAGAGAAGGAAAGAAAAAGAAAAAAAAGAATAAAAAAGAAGAAAAGGAAAAAAAAGAAAAAAGAAAAAAAAGAAGAATAAAAAGGAAAGAAAAAGAAAAAGAAAGAAAAAGAAGAGAAGGAAAGAAAAAGAAAAAAAGAAAGAAAAAGAAGAAAAGGAAAAAAAGAAAAAAAGAAAAGAAAAAAGAAGAAGAAAAGGAAAGGAAAAAAATACTTAACTGTGTGATGCATAGAACAGTTAAGTGTGTGTAGAGAAGATTTAAGTGTGTGTGCAGAGAATACTTAATTGTGTACAGAGAATATTTAACTTAACTGTGATGTATATAACACTTAAGTGTGTGCAGAGAAAATTTAAATATGTGCAGAAAAGATTTAATTGTGTATAGAGAACACCTAACCGTGTGATGCACACAATTAAATGTTCTCTGTACAAAATTAAGTCTTCTCTGCACACACTTAATTGTGTGATGCAGAGAACACTTAACTGTGTATAAAGAAGATTTAAGTGTGTGTAGAGAAGATTTAATTGTGTACAGAGAACATTTAATTGTGTGCATCACACAGTTAGATGTTCTCTATACACAATTAAATCTTCTCTGCACATATTTAAATTTTCTCTGCACACACTTAAGTGTTATATACATCACATAGTTAAGTTAAATATTCTCTGTACACAATTAAGTATTCTCTGCACACATACTTAAATCTTCTCTACACACAATTAACTTTTCTATGCATCACACAATTAAGTATTTTTTTCCTTTCCTTTTTCTTCTTCTTTTTTTCTTTTCTTTTTTTCTTTTTTTCTTTTCTTTTTTTCTTTTTTTTCCTTTTCTTCTTTTTCTTTCATTTTTTTTCTTTTTCTTTCCTTCTCTTCTTTTTCTTTCTTTTTCTTTTTCTTTCCTTTTTATTCTTCTTTTTTTTTTCTTTTTTTCTTTTTTTCCTTTTCTTCTTTTTTGTTCCTTTTTTCTTTTTCTTTCCTTCTCTTCTTTTTCTTTCTTTTTCTTTTTCTTTCCTTCTCTGCACAGAGTTAAGTATTTTCTGCATCACACATTTAAGTATGTACAGAAAAAACTTAATTGTATATAGAGAATACTTAATTGTGTGCATCATACAGTGAAGTGTTCTCTGTATACAATTAAATCTTCTCTGCACACACTTAATTGTGTGATGCAGAGAACACTTAACTGTGTATAAAGAAGATTTAAGTGTGTGCAGAGAAAATTTAATTGTGTATAGAGAAAACCTAATTGTGTGATGCACACAGTTAAATATTCTCTGTACACACTTAACTGTGTGATGTAGAGAATACTTAACTGTGTGCAGAGAAGATTTAATTCTGTACAGAGAATACTTAATTGTGTGATGCACACGGTTAAGTGCTATCTGTACGCAGTTAAGTATTCTTTATATACAATTAAGTCTGTATTCAGGAAAGACTTAATTGTGCACATAGAATACTTAATGGTCTTCTTTTTTCTTTCCTTTTACTTTTTTTTTTCTTTTGTTCTTTTTCTTTCCTTCTCTTCTTTTTTCTTTCCTTTTCTTCATTTTTCTTTTCTTCTCTTCTTTTACTTTCCTTTTCCTTTTTCTTCTTTTTTTTCTTTTCTTTTTTTTCTTTTCTTTTTCTTCTTTTTTTTTGTCTTTTCTTCCACTATATCTACCAATATCAAAAAAAGAAAAGAAAAATGGAAGAAAAGGAAAGAAAAAGAATAAAAAGAAAATAAAAAGAAGAGAAGGAAAGAAAAAGAAGAGAAAAAAAGAAAAAGAAAGAAAAGAAGAAAAAAGAAAATATTAGGTGAGTGGCAATTAGGTTAGTAAGCTTGGTATACAAGTAATATAGCATGGTTAACTTAACTGTATGCAGAGAAACTATACCTATGTGCATGAAATAGTAACCTGTGTGCACAGAACAGAAAACTATATTTCGAGGTTAATTAAGTACGTACCATAGTTAGTTAAGTGTGTTTCAAGTTTAATCGACTATGCGCCATGCTAAGGTAAGACTTGGCTCACAAGAAAACCTATATTAAGTATCTACCACATCATTATAATTGATTCGAAATATTTTACCAAAATCAGATAGCTTAACTAAACTGTGTGTACAAAAACTATATCTATGTGCAGGAAACGGTAAACTGTGTGCATAAAACAGAAAACTGTGTCAGGCTATATTAAGTGAAAACATTGATTAATTGTGTGCCAAGCTTACTTAAACGTGTGCTATACTATTGATGTGGGGTCGGAACTCCGACACCAGCCCGCACACCGGCCGAGCAGGGAAAGCATCCGCGTCCCTTCCAGAGGTATTGTCCGCTTTGGGGATCGGGTGAACCGGCCCAGCGGCTGCCGCCACCCCTCACGGTTTTGTCCTTTTTTGGGGATCGGGTGAACCGGCCCAGCGGCTGCCGCCACCCCAAAAGGGCCCTCTGGAGGAAAGGTTTGCACCTCCTCATTATAAGGCACAGACCTTTCCGCTGATTAGCCGATGTGGGACTATCTGGGAACCCATCCCACAACACAGCCCCCCCAGTGGAAAGGTCTGTGCGTGGCCGGGGCCCTTCCTCTAGCGCCATCTGATGTGGGGTCGGAACCCCGACACCAGCCCGCACACCGGCCGAGCAGGGAAAGCATCCGCGTCCCTTCCAGAGGTATTGTCCGCTTTGGGGATCGGGTGAACCGGCCCAGCGGCTGCCGCCACCCCTCACGGTTTTGTCCTTTTTTGGAGATCGGGTGAACCGGCCCAGCGGCTGCCGCCACCCCAAAAGGGCCCTCTGGAGGAAAGGTTTGCACCTCCTCATTATAAGGCACAGACCTTTCCGCTGATTAGCCGATGTGGGACTATCTGGGAACCCATCCCACAACAACTATATTACCTGTGTATCAAGCTTACTAACCTAACTGCCACTCACTCATTATTTTTCTTTTTTTTTTCTTTTCGTTTCTTCTTTTTCTTTCCTTTCTTTCTTTTTTTTCTTTTTCTTTCCTTTTTCTTCTCCTTTTTTTTTCTTTTCTTTTTTTCTTCTTCTTTTTCTTTCCTTCTCTTCCTTTTCTTTCCTTTTCTTTTCTTCTTTTTCTTTCCTTCTATTCTTTTTCTTTCCTTTTTCTTCTCCTTTTTTTTTCTTTTTTTTTTCCTTTTTTTCTTTTTCTTTCTTTTTCTTTCTTTTTCTTTCCTTTTCTTCCTTTCCCTTTCCTTTTTCTTCTTTTTCTTTCCTTTTTCTTTCCTTTTTCTTCTTTATCTTTCCTTTTTCTTCTTCTTTTCTTTTCTTCTTTTTCTTTCCTTCTCTTCTTTTTTCTTTTCTTTTTTTCTTCCATTCGTTCATTCATATATATATATATATATATATATATATATATATATATGCATGCATTTATTTATTTATTTCCCTTTCTTTCTTTCTTTTTTTCTTTTCTTTTTTTTTCTTTTTTCCTTTTCTTCTTTTTTTCTTTTCTTTTTCTTTTTTTTCTTCTCTTCTTCCCTTCTTCTTTCTTCTTTCTTCTCCTCCCGCAACGTCGCCAGCGTCGGAAGAGGGCCGGGCCATGGCGGATACAGGACGGGGCCACGGGAAGGGGCCGGGCCGCTGCCGCCGCGGCGGCCGTAGATGGCCCGCGGAGAATTCTTCTCCTCTCGTGAGGCCGTCGGCATCGGAAAGGGGCTGGGCCGCCGTGAGGGGTCGGGCCGTGGCCGGCGCCGACCGTGGCGGGCCCGACCCCTTTTTTTTCTCTTCTCCGGTGGGATGGAAGATAAAGCAATAGGAATTAAAATATTCTTTGAGGGTATTTTCGTCTCATAATAAAGTATTGAAATATGGCTGGACTGATTGTTAAACAACCAGTCAACAGGAATTAAACGTTAGAGACCGGTCAATAAATGTACTGGTGATTAATTACCCCTTTTTTTTCTTCATAAAAATTTGGCATGTACAATGCAAGTGTCTAATAATAAAGGGATATTATTAAATTTAAGAAAATAAAAAAATAGTTTTTAAATTTAAGAAGTATGAAAAATAAAAAATAATTTTTAAATTTAAGAAGTACGAAAAATAAAAAAAATATTTTTTAAATTTAAGAAGAGAAAAGGAAGGATATTATGGTGGGAGGAGGCTATATGTTATAATTCCCTACCAATTAGGTTTCTTCTCATCTTTCTCTTTGTAATTAAATGTAGTTGCTTAACTAGCCACCTTCCTTTCAGAAGAAAATGCAATTAAGAAAAGAAAAGAACACCTTGGAAGTCAAAATGGCAGGTCCTATTTTCGGTCCATTGCTGGGCAGTTATCACCAGATGGTTTGATAGTAGCACATTAAGATAGAGAGAGATCAAGTAAACACTTGTTCAAACTAGAATTTATCTCAGTAGATGCATTTTTTAACCAATAAGATAATTGATTGGAGAGGTGCCATTGATAAATATTTAAATTTGCAGACCAGTTGGAATCCAGTTTTGACAGCTCCAATCAAAGAGTCAGATCTGATGAAATGGAGGAGCTTCCTTACAAATGGAAACTATTCTTCCTTGTATCCTTACAAATGGAAACTATTATTCCCAATGAACTTTAGGAGGTTCCCAAGACTACGCAGGTGATGATCTCCAGGCAGCTACTTTGTGATCATAATCTTATACAAACTGCAAAATGATTTCCATGATTTTCAATAGAATGTAATATTCATTGAGGATCCACCCCAGAATCGATTTCTCATGTCCCATTTCTGAACTCACTAACCTAGAATTTTCCATCCCCATCCATCCATCACAAGAAGGTTGAATTTTAAGAGACAAAACATGTTAATCATAATACTTTCTCAAACTCGGAGATCCATAAATCGGTTTTCAGATGCACATAAATATAATAAATTAATTCACAAGTTCAAAAATTTCCTGTAATATTATGGAAATTTTGTTCCCCTGGGAGATCTTTTAATTTATTCAGCAAATGGCATGATAATATTTATCAAACTACATTGTTAAGGTGGCACAGGTAGCTGGATACAAAATCCAAGGGTCTATATAGCTCTACTACAAATCTTATATTTGAGGCCTTGTCTGAACTATATAAATCTCCCCATCCTTCACCACACCTTCTATGTCCTGGGCAGAACCAAAAATGTGTTCAACTATCTTTCCAGCCTCTGCAATTCTCTGGAATATTGACCGTTGGTAGGATTTATCCCAGATAAGTGGATCAAATGAGTAGTCCAGAACAACCTTCTCCATTTTATTGATGGTTACGCTGCCACGAGTGAAAATATAAAACATGAAGAACATGGCATTCTAACTCAAGGACTAAAAGTAAGATATTTTGTAAATGAAATTTCTATTTCTATTTGCTTATAGTTTATCCTTTGCGCAAACTCATGGAAGAAGTTAACAGAAAACAAGAGAGAAATGGCATGTAAAAGATTTGATGAACCTGTCGTAAAGTCCTGCACCAGCATATCCTTCCAAGTCTTCCCCATTGGAGTCTGATCTGAATATTAGTGATTTTTTGATAAACATGCCTACAGGTTTGCTAGGATAACTGATGATCTGGAAGGAAGATGCTTGTTAAAACAAGATATTAATTTGCATCATAGCAAGTCGTAGATACATAACCTCTCAAACATTCAAAATTCTAGAATAGTTTAATCTGATTTTTTTTTTCCAATTCCAGCAATAATAGGTGGCCAACATGCATGCACTATGGAGAACTATCTGATTCAAAGAATGATTTTCATGGCTGCGATGGTCTATAAAGTTAATAACATCTATCCAAAATGCGATAGAACATAAATTGGGTTGCCGTGAGCTGCCACCATATGTGTATCTTATTATTCATGCAGGCAAATTTAATAGAAACCTCCAATACAGTAGTAAAGAAAAGTAAGAGAGACAAAGTCAGTACACAGGATTGTAAAGGTTGGTGATCCTGCAAATTCAAGGTTTTGAAGTCACCATAATCCCTTCCATGAAGGTCAATTTTGGCACCTGCTCAACCCATTGATGAGATGTCTCCCTTGATTCTTAGAAGTTGCTAAGGAAAGAAATGAAAGAAAGCAAGAAGCAAGATAGGTGGAGACCCCTGCTTCCCCCATCTCCAAGTTCTGGGATACCTTCATCCACAAAAATGATCTCTGAAATCCTGAAAATTTTGGGATTGTGGGATGTATGGACCGCCACAAGCCCTTGGATCTTGTTGTCCATTCATGTCATCTCTTCATGCCTTATTTGTCAAATGGGAGATACGAGGTATCACATGGATGAAAGACTGCAAAGGAATGCAGAATCTCATATATGAATGAGTCTAACTACAACTCAACTATCTTCACCACCTTCAGCATATCAATTCAATTGTTTCTCCTGTTCATTATGTAAATCCCAATACCTAAATGGGAATCAAAAACACCCTCCTGTTCCAATTTTGCGATAAAAAATAACTTTAGATAATTTATGCATCAGTTATACTAGTCATGGTATAAATGGAAATTCACAATGGATCTATAACTTGACCAACCAAAAGCAGTATTATGTCTACACTTCCACTTCAGAATTTTAGTTGGAAATTTAAGTTAAATGGAACATTCCTCCGCAAAACATGATGACATCACTTTTCATTTATCTAGCTAAAAGTGCCTACTGTTACTCAGAGCCTTGATTATTGTATTGAACTGTAGGATGATATATAACAATCTTGCTTTGATACTTTCCCCACAAATGCTTGATGTGCATTAGTATCATCATGTCAGGTTTTCTGAGAAGATTCTTTTGAAGGCTTGACACCAGATAGACCATAAGTTATGGGATGACAAATTCCATATTTGATAATTTTGAGAATCTTCTTTTTCATTAGGATATTTTGAAAGTTGAGAATACCACTTCATCAAACAAGTCAAAAGAAAATCTACAATGTCATAATAAGGTCTGGTTTTGTTTGCCTATCCATAAAGTATGAGAGCATTAGCTGATAGAGCATGTAAATGTTGTTATCTTACATTCGGAGATTGTAGTGCAGACTTCTTGGTAATAAAGCTCATAGCCCGTCCTGGATATGCACCCACCAATGTTTCTCCCAAGCCCTTTACAATCTTTTTTTCAACAAAAGAGTAAATAATTAAACGTCCATTTGCAAAGAATATTTTGACGAGTTCTTTTACATGCTTACCTCCGTATAGATCTCTGAGGGGTTTCCAGAAATGGGATTTCTTGTATGGCTTACGAAAGCATAATCAGCATTCACTACTTCTTGAACCAATACAGCCATACAGAGGTCATCATGTTTCAATTTAGCTTTTCTGCAACTAACATATGCTCTTTCATTCCACTTTGAGGCCCAAACCTGAAAAGTGCCATGAAAGTAATTAATCATATCTATTGCATTTTGATAATGCCTGTAAAGCTTATTTGCTAAATTCACTTTCAATCCAACTTTGGGAAGTAAAGTACATTCACAAAGTGGAAACTAATGATTTTTGAAAATTAAAAAGGAACATCTATTTTCGTATCATGAGTGACTTCAAATTCTTGTAGAAGACTGCTATAATATATATGAGACAGACCACAACAGAAATTTTCATTGATATGTATTCCAATGAAAACCCTTGCTTAAGACCAAAACCTTAACAGTTTGGAACAATCACATAAGCAATTTTATGGATAATATGATATCTTGTGTGCACACAAGTGGTTTTGAAATCCATGAAATTCTACAATGCATACATAAGTAGGAGAATGTTTAATTCATGACTTGTAATCAGTTATCGATCATTCTTCTCCTTTTTGATGACAACGGAGACATAACATCCATTACATACCCTATGGTTGCAACTTTAATGACTCACTGGGTGGAAATGAGTAAACTAGAGATGGCATAGAAGTTGGATAAATTAAGAACAAAGTGACGAAGGATCATTAGAGATAGTAGTAACATCACAGTTAGCCCTTAATAGAAACTACTGATGAATAAGTCCTCAAATCCAAACAGCTGGGACAAGAGTTGCTGAATATTGTTATTATGATTATGGTACCTTTGAGTGGATCATGTCTGAGGTCACGTGCAGTAGTAGAATTAAACACTGAATCTGATGCTCACATACAGAAAGTACATGAACCATTAAAATTGTGTGACAGAGCAAGATTAAGTTAAGAATTAGAGAAGGCACAATATGAACTCAATTATTCAGACACCAGAGAAAGCATACTAGAGAGGGTTGAGAAAGGCACGGGCTAATAAAAATGGAAGAGAATGTATTATTTTGTGTCTCTGATGTGCAATGGATATCCATTATGAGTCAGCTTGCATAAAAAATGTAGATTCACTTAGTTTTTCCTCATTAATTTGTATTTCTAAATTTGTGAGCTCTGCTAAAAGTCTTTGCAGTTTCTTTCTTTAGGTCTTTTGTAGGTTTTACAATAAATTGAAAGATAAATTGTAAAGATCTTTGAACACATTCCTACATTTTGTCCCTTTCTTTTCTTTCTTTTTCAGTACATGCTTTTTTCCCTTCTCTATTTCTTTTGTTATGTTGCTGTTATCATCATTATCAACATATAATTGCATCCAAGAAAAAAGTGTCCTTTGACACGTCATTTACTAAAATGGAATATATCCTCTCCTTCAAAAGTCAGAAAATATTGTCCCCCATGAAATAACAAAACAACCATTTGATTAGAAGGGCCAGCAAATAGAAAAAGAGGAAGAAGTCTTCTACAAAAAAAATTATGCAAAAGTTATTCAAAGGCTGGAAAAAGTTATTACCTATGGAGCTATCATTTTATCTACCATTGTTGGATTTGACTATTGGACCTGCAAATCCTTCTTTGTCAAGCCCAAGAAACTACTTTGACAAGAGAAAGAATGGTGCATATAGAATTTAGCTAGGTAAAGGTTTTTGACTGTAGATTCATGATTGAGGCCAGAGAACCTGATCCTGCAGGATTCTCGTTATTTTTCTTTTTTTGACTTGAAAACATATAGGAAAGATAGATCTGAAATATTCAAGGAACTAGATAGATTGATTTGTTACTATTTCATGATTCTCATGGTGCATATCTCTAACCTACAATAGGTATTTTGCATCAATCTGTCATTAAATTCCTGTTGAATAAATGTATACAAGAGATTAATGCTCTGATACAGCTAAAGCTAATGGCCATATTAATGATGCTTCAAGAAGTGCAAACATAGAGGCTAGACAGCATTGGTAGCTCTTATGGATGCTCACGAAATGGTTGGTATCATCAAGCATGGAAAGGACCGAACATTGGTTCCATACAAGTGTCATCCCATTGGATCCTATTCTTCCATGTATCTAATGATGTGGAGGTTCAGTAAGTGAAAATAACTTATAGTCAAACCACTGGCTGGTTGGTGAAAGAGAGTAGAACTACAGGTTTATACACATTTTTAAAAAATAAACTTTATTAAAAATAAACACATAGAAATGATTTAAAGTTCTCATTTGTACATATCTTACCTAACTACTATGCCAAGAGGTCACCAGCATGGTACAGGCATGTGTACCCATGTACCACCTGTTCCAGTCTGTATTCTTATGCATCAGCTTTGATTGATCTGTATCAAAGAGATATGCACCGGAATGGACGAGTGCTCATAACATATACAGCCTACTTTCACATTTGAAACCCATGCCTAACCATCTTATATATGTTATGCACTACTTTCTTAGTAACTCTATAAAATTCCTTCAGCATAGTCTCCACTCTCCACCCTTTATTTTCATGAAAATTGCTGAAATCTATTGATGGTAGAAGAAACCTGCAAATGCAAGACAGATTTCCGAATGCAGATCCCCTAGAAAACATTTCATAAGCCTTTGCCCTATTCATAAAACCCAAGAACCTATTTTCGGTCACCTGTTAATAAACCAAGACCCAATAACTCCCTCTTTTCTCTCATCTACCAAGGAACTTCAATCTATCAAGATTTCTATTATTTAGCAGCAAATTCTAAAATCCTTCTTAAAACACTAAACCGTTCGACTTAAGGTCCAATATTGCACATATGCATCCCTAGACCCTAGGGTCTTCCATCAAATCTAAATAACAATTTAACTTTCAATGATATTACTACAAGATGTGCTTCCCATAGTACAAGAAGTACATGTACAAGAACTATATGTAAGGCACCTAGAAGGAATTGAAAATGCTTAAATATAGTAACATGTCACCTATAATTTTTAATATAATTTTGAGCTCCTTCATGTGAAATATAAATGCGTATTGTTAGCTTATTGAGGACCAGTACTAAGTGGTACTGACTGGCACCTGCCGATACCACTCCAGGACAGTGTTGATGTAGGACAAGCTTCCTGCAAGTTTGAGCATTGACGAAATAAGAGGGAATCAAGTCAGGCTCAAACATGGAACAAGCATGAATGACATAGTAGGCATGTATGTACAACATTTCCAAACATTACTAGTGTAAATGTCACAGTCCTAATTTGTCTTTGTTGGTGTGAGTCGATGTGGCTATTTGAAGCCTTGTAGGAGGCCCAAGCTAAGAGCAGGGATGGAACTTTCTCTATCATCGGACAAGGCTGGAATCTAGAAATCATAAATGGAGTAGAATTGGTCGCTGTAGTTTGCGCAAGCCCTTTTAAAGAAGTCAAAGCTTTAGTTATGTAGGAAGCTAGGCTCTCTATTATTTTGGAAAGGTTGGAGTTCTCTTTGTAATCTAGTAGGAGTAGGAATTCAAAAGTTATAAAAGGAGAGCAAGGCTATCACCATGTAACTGAATTTTTCTATAATCAACATATTATTCCTTCTCTTGTGAATCCAAGAGACTGCAAGCTTGGTTTGTGAGCTACTTTGCAACTTGAGAGGATGGTGCTTTTCTTGAGTTCATCTCATTTGTGCTGTGTCAGGTTTGGACCAGCATTGATGGGTACCAAAGGAAAAAGGGTGGAAGACCCATTTTTCATTTTCTTCTATTCCTGATCCTACCCCCTTTGTATAGTACTATACTTGACCGGACCAAATCAATACAGATCCCTGTATTGAGATTTTCAACCTTGGTGCAGATCCTAGGAAAAGATATATGTTGCTTATATACAAGGTAAGGCTCATAGTCATGCACCATAGACATAGCTTGCGACCCACCACAATCATCATCATCATCAGAATGGTTTTTAACCAGATGAACCTTTTTCTTATTTTGGGTGCTATTAGCTTTTGTTTAAAAAGCAAGGCAAGCAATTGCAAATATTGTGGAGATGGTCTTAGAACATTCAATTTTTAATTGTACTTAAAGAAATGCTATACTTAGAACACTCAATATTGAATGGTTTTTAAAGATATACTATATTTATATATCACACATAACTTCCTTTATTAGCCAAATAACCAAGGGACAACAAAAGAGTAGAAACTTTATTGGAGATTTCTTGTTTCACCATGGAATGAAAGACCTATTTGATAAATCAAGGAAAGGATGCAAAGAGAACATACTAGTATCAACTAAATGTAAAAATGGATCAAACTATGATAAAACTTAAACATTATCATAAATAAAAGCTACTGATGCATTGTCAAAGGAGACCTTCTTTATGGCTTGCCATGCTTGGTTCCACCTTTCTTCACCCTCATCACCAGGCCAACACAATTTTGAACTTCTCATTTTGTATTTAAGTTCACTCATCTGCCATGAATGTCAGATAAATCATTTAGAAAAGCAAGATATATGTCCTCCATATGAAACTCATTTGGTAAATCATATATGATGTTAACACATAACAGTCCGCCAAAATTTAATCACTTTACCAACTTATGAAAACCAACTGTAACACAGCTTTCTATTCCAAAGTTACTGAAATAAATGGTGACATCAAGCACATTACATCCATCAAGAATTAAAATTTGAGAAGTTTGCAGCTTATATGTAGAACTGATTAATAGCCATCCTCATGGAGATAATTTTGCACTCATCATATTTAATAAAGATATTGCAATTAGATGATTATTTGATGAATTAGACAGGAATTTATCATCAAAATAGAGGCTGCAT
Organism: Phoenix dactylifera; assembly: GCF_009389715.1. Lineage (NCBI taxonomy): Eukaryota > Viridiplantae > Streptophyta > Magnoliopsida > Arecales > Arecaceae > Phoenix > Phoenix dactylifera. The sequence continues at coordinate 210,145 of NW_024068172.1, forward strand.
GACGTTTTTTGGAGATAATATAAAAGCACTTGTTACAAAATCATGGTTCAAGAGATGTCATATGGTAATTCAAGAATTATTTGCAATTATATGTCATCATTATAACTCAGAAAGAAGTTCAGCGGCGCCTATGCAGTTCCTCCCGCTCTGATAAAATTAGAAAAAAAATGGAGATTTTAATTATTTGGAGAATATAAAATGTAGGTCATAAGACGTGCTATTATACATGTAAATGACTAGTTACTGCAGCAGACATTTTCCTCAATTCTTCATCCAAAACTAACATGTGTTGCCATGTCTCAAAGGCTAAGGCTTCTCAATGTATGGTTATGTTTCATTTGCTAGCACAAGACGATGAAAAAAATGATGATGTTACTGTTTTATCAGTTATTATCTGCTATCACACCTAGTATGGTACCCATTTCATTTAGAACATCATTGTTAGATATCTATAATGATGTCATACTATAATATTAAAAAAATAAAATACTTAAAGATTTTTTGAGAATTTGCAAAATATCAGATTCAACAGAATGTTCCTGATAGGAAGGGTGAATGCTTTGTTATGATATAGAACATTAGCATGGTAGTTGTTTCATGTGTTAGAAAGGTAAACCATACATTATACAAGATGATGCTGTGTCCAAAACCAAATTAGTTTTTCAACATAATGCACAATGTTGGCATGCAGATGCATTCTCATGCATATGCCTTACATGTGTGTACTAAAAAAACAACTTCATTGTCATAAGGTATATATGTAAAATTAGCGCGCTCCTTGTTTTTTCACATCTTTTACTTTTTTCAGGTTTACTCTTTTTATTTGAATATGATCAAAGCAATTGCTTTCAAGTTTTGAGAAGAAACAAGATATTCTCTAGCTACTAAAAAGATTCTCTAAAATTGAACTCCTCCCCATATGTATAACATCATGTACAAACATGCAAAGGATGAGGAATACGTATAAAAACCTGCAAAGTGATCCTAAAAATGAAATAAAAAATTCATTTGAATATTAACTAGAACTAATACTTTAGTAATTAGTATCAACTGATTTTAGTCTATTTAAAGTAAGGCCATTTCTAGCTTTCTAAAACTATGAAATCCCAAGATATTAATGAGAAGCATTATCAGTTCAGCTAAGACTGAGATTTAGTTCTTACTTCTTAGATAAGAAGCTTCATGTCAACTTCAACGATTATTGACTATTAAAAACACAAGCATACAATCACAGCTATATGAAAGTTACCAACTGAAAAGGAGCTTTCATTTCTAATATAGCATCTTGTATCATTTGAAGTTTTGCAATGTCTCCTCCATTTACTAATCCATTGAAGAAAGAAACTTTCTTTGCCAAATCCTGTAAGAAAATAACACAATAGCTTAATTGGAGCAAGTGAAAAATATGTTGGGGAATATCATTGTGGCAACATGAATACTCAAGTTCTGAAAAAACCTAGATGATTGAGTGTCATCATATGTATAGAACTTTCTTACAAAAAAAATCATTATACTGACAAGTGCCAACTAACATACTTTACAAATATTTGCAGTTCTACGAAATGCTTATGTTCTCAGATGGAGTAAGTTTTCTCAACAGTCAACAATTTACCTTCCAAACTCTTTCATTTACAATATAGTTCTATAATACTTTCATGATATGAAAAGTTCATCTAATTCTATCCGGGTCTTCCATAAACAAAATCCTGTTTCTAGACAGGTAGCATATTGTGTTCATAAATATCACGGTATGCGAATGTCATTGAAATATAATAGTAAGTTCTGTGTTTTGTGCTGTTTATGTGCATGTTTTTGTATCTGTGCACCATGGTATGTCAAAATATTCAGTATGTAATATTAAGTAAAGAAGCAGGTTATGTGTATGTATTAGTTTTTGCCAGTGAACCTACACAAACATAGCATGTCTTGATTTTATGAAACAAAAGTAGAAAAGATATAATACAAATAGCTCATGTTTGCTAAAGTTGTTTATAATAGGTGTAAAAACGTTTAGGGTGAGTCAACCACCTCGATACATGGATAATCAAGTGATCTTCGCAAAGGAGCCTTAGACAATGGAGTAATATCTGCAAACTACAGTGCACATCTGTTTTGGTTCAAGAGCATATTTTGGGCTACAATAATCTGCACTATGTTTTGAACCTAGCAAATTTTTATTGCGCTCCAGTTTGCAGGCTTCATTACTGAAGGTTTCATGCTCATCTTCCTCAGTCTACTCCTATACATCTCCTCATGATTTGTAAATTTAGATGTGGAAGTTTGTTATGTTATGCAATATTTACTTATTACTATCTGCAGGAAACTGCTAAATCAGGAGCCAATGTTGACCCAACCAAATACTAACATATATCAATTCCGAACAGGAAGAAAAAGCCCATTAAAATTCTATCATAGAAAATCACTAAATTGAAATGATCCCCCTTCTCTCTCTGTTTCTCTCTATAATGCTTTGTTCCTTGAAGTTATGATATGAAGAATAAAAAGGCATCCCAGTGCACGAGGTTGGGGAGGGTCATATGTACATAGCCTTACCCCTGCATGCAAAGAGGCTCTTTATAAGTCATAATGGAGCAACCTGTTGTGCCAAGGCCCACCCTCACTATGATTTAAAGAATGTGAGGGAAAAAAAGTCATGAGAGAGAGGGTTTGTGCATAGCTGCCAGTCGATCCTGCTCTGCAACCCTTACCTTCCACTCAAAATATGGGATAAGTTTTTTTTTTCCTTATTCTTAATGCACAACAATCAAATGGGAGAGACACCAAAATGAAATTTTGGATAGGATGATAAGGAAGGAGGAGGATGCCAATCCTGGATTCATCCCATCATCCACCATCCCCCCACCCTCCAAAAAAAGAAAAAGAAAAAAATCTAGGCTCCACCACTGGTCAATGGCCACATAGCTACCTTCCTCGAAATATCTTTTCATCAAGGATGCTTGAGCTTAGATACAAGACTATAGCAGAAGTTTTGATGGCGCTTCATTCAAAAAAAGGTGATCTACTAAATTTGGATGTGGACGTACCTTCAAATGATGCTGAAAGTAACAATGTGTACGATAATAACCTGTTTTATGTAAATACAGAAATTTCTAGATTTTCCTTCTTGAAACTACAGGATGTCCATCCTTTCAAGGAAAACATGCATCTAATGTTGATAACCAAGTAACTGCAATTATAGGAAAAGCTGAAAGTTATTGTCATCATTATGATGTCTGCTACCATAGCTTCAGACCTCCCCATGGCACTTGATGGATACAAAATACGTAAAGAGTAGTTTAAACTTTAAGCAGTGTATACCAAATGGGTTCCTGTCTCAAATCTGAAAAATACTCAGACTATAGTCTATATAAAGAATAGGACAGTTTTTCCTCATAAAGTTATATCTCATTGCATCAAGAAAAATTAGCAGTTTTTCAAAGAAATATTACATTTATTGGGCCATTGTAAACTATGAAATAAGAGCTAAAAATGTATGATTTCTCAAGCATTGAACAGTAAACATTTTCTGTTTCCGGATATTGAAGCTAGGCAGTTACCTTGTTAACCTCTGCTGAAATGGAAGCTTCAAACGCTCCAAAAGGAAGAGCAACCGAAATTGGAACTTTTATCCATGATGGGACTCTACCTCTAAGATATTCAATGTTGTTGGATTTAGCACCAACCTACACATTTGATATTCACTGTGAACAAAATGTCATCATAAATCATATTATTGAATATTTATACTCGTCCCTAGTGGTGCAATTAGTGCCACAAAACTTGCCAATAACTCTCTTTCTTTCCAATCTCCAGATTCCAGAAAATAATTCTATTTGGTTAATAGAATTTTTGGGACCAGGAAACATGATATGCTTCACGTCAATTCTTCATGACATCATAACAAATGAAAAAACAATAAGAAAAAATACAGTGAGATATGAACAATGAATAGATAATGGCCAAGAAAGAAATACGCCCATATGTTTGAAAGAAACTTAGAGCAACTGTATATATAATATGAGTGAGGCCATAGCACACCATCATGCAAATATATCTTTATCATTTTGAGTTCTAATTACTGTCTTGACCTTGTATATACTTGATGCAGGACAAGCCCAGGGAACATAATAACTGATGTCACACAAATATGATAAAGCCTAACTCAAAATGATGCAAAACCTATGTATGCAAAATTAATAAATGATGCATTCTAAGGCTAACTAAGAATCTGAAATTAAAATCCTGATCTAATTATATGCAGAAATTCAGCTAATAAACATTCCTGACCACATGATTAATGCATGAGAAAGTAATCTATGCATGCATGTGCTGAATTATTCGATGAAAAGCAGATGAGAACAATTAAAATACAAATTAGAGCAAATGAAAACATCAAAGCTACGAAAATTCTGTTGAAAGACAACAAGTGATGGGTCTGAGTTCGCTAGTACTCAAAGGCTGTTGTTGGCTGACGCTATATTTAGGACCAACCTCCAGTAATCACTTATGCCCACAGCAAAGGGAGATACTCTATATTCTATAAGTAGTTTTCATATCTTTATTGACTTTACAAAAGCTAATAAATATTAGGTATATAGGAAGTTAGGAATTAAAATACCATTTCACTGGAGAACTCCTGAGCTGAGATAGCAAATCTGCCACTGAAAGTCTTCTTCTTTAACATCACTCCTTTTGGAGAGAAAGATGCTTTTTGCGGGTAAAAAGAACAAACTGACTTGACTTCACTGCACTAAAAAATAATAGCTTAGACATCAAAAAATAACAAAGTTTCTAGAAAAGATGCAGCAATAACCAAAGCAGCTTGCCTGTATGCTAGGCCCGATGGTGTTGGTCTTACTGAAATTTTCATGCCCTTCTTCAGTTGGAGATCTTGAAGAATATTTTGATCAAAGCATGAAGCAAAACACACCTATAGTATGCAGAACATCATATCTTCTAATCAAGCAATCATACTAGGACATTATCTCTTTTAGTACATACATAAAAATAAAATATAAAAAATATTAGATCTGTATCTCAACCCTCAAGTCAAAATAAAGGTCCTTGCATCCCTCGGCTGATGATACTTAATAGTCACATATTTCTAGTATGATACCTTATTATTTCTAGCTCTTATAGAAACATGAGATAGAACATCAGGCATATCTGATGTCAGCACCCCAACAACTCCATCCGGGATCTCTTCCTCACCGGTCACTTTATTTGATATTATAATCGTCGGTCTGTTGAAGACTTTGCTCTGAACATCTATAAGTTTGTTCACACAGTCTATGAAACCACATACTTCCACTGGACTGATAACCTGCCAGCTGCCACAAATATGTAACAATATATTATTGAAGTTTATAAAAGTACATACTGAATAGGAATTATTATTATTAAATATCTAAGAGATAGTTCATCCATCAGACCTTTTACCTTCCCAGGTTTGCTATATTTCGAATTATGGGATTTAGACGATTAACAAGTATTGAGAGAGTTGCTCCAGACCCTGCTCTGATTAACTCCTCTGTGAAATTGACAACCTAAAATACAGAGAGCTCAACTATTCAAATTTCAAAACAATAATGAATCATCAGATCATGGACCCAGATCTGGAAACCAGATATACGAATTTCTTAACGACCTAGCAGTAACAATCAAAACTGTTAACCTTTATCCTAAACATATGGATAGGTAACTAAAGAACATATATCAGAATTAAATTGAAAACTTACAGCCCAAGATTCCACTCTAAGCAATTTGCCTAGATATTCTGCACTTGGTTGCATCATTTTCAGGTAATATTGAGCCTTATCAGCAAGTGTCAGCTGTATACGGTCAAGAACAGCTTTTGTATGCAAGGACCACTGCTGATCATGAGGTTTATATGAATCACAGGCACGGTACCAGTCCTTCAATGAAAAAAATTCATACCAACAATAGGGAAAATTGGTAAGTTTTTGTGAATAGTTTTGAATAGAAAACCATGAACCATGAAGCATGTAGAAATGATACAAAGCATAGTAAGCACTGCAGTGTAGAAAACAGATGGTATAACAATTTAAGCAAAGATATTCTAAGATAATGAAGAACTACATGAATAACATGACATACCATATCAAAGTTAAGTTAAAGATATCTGGCACAAACTAAATGGATATCATAGACATGTTGTGATCGATCAACATCCTTTTGCCGCATAACAGTATTTTCTTTTTGTGCATCTAAAAGGACTGGAATTCAATGTTCTAATGATATATAAGCAGTGTTACCTAGACATAGGTGTGGAACAGTGGAAGTGTCATGATGGCAGAATGCTGGAAAGAATAATGTCTACTCTATATATAAAAGGTAAAAGGACCCTAACATCTAAAAGTAATAATATTAATAAGTAGGGGAAAAAATCCAATTCCAGCTTTGTGACATCCCAACCCCCCTACCTGCAACAGCAGGTCACCTTTATATGTTTGTTATCTGGATTCTTGTCTTGTCAATGACCAGAAATCAAGGTAGAATTGCATCATTTGTGGGAGACAGCTCACAATGTAAGGAACTAGAGTGTCCTTACTCTTGACCAACGAGGTTAATGTACAACTCAAGGATCCAAAAGCTGGAGAATAAGCCACCAAGAAGAGGTTCTGTGGGTGGTTCCTCTGGTTAATTGATGTCAAATGAAGATAAGAAACTAAAATTGCTGCCAAGTAATAATAAATTCAGCAATCTCAAAATGAAAGTCTTTCAGGTGTCACTCATCGTGTGTGCAGATGGTAATTAAACCCATGAACTAATTATTTGCACTTACAAGTTGAAAATCCATAAAAAGAATGACATCGCACACTACATGGTAGTGTGAGGATTTTTGTGAGGACCAGTGCGGGCATGTTGCAGCAGTGCATCATGCACAAATGTATGACAAACCTTAGTCCCTCACATGCTATACAAAAGAACTAAATGATTATCATTTTTACATGCATGATACAAATTTCTAAACCCATATATAGTCCCTATATCTAGCATAATTAGAGGTAGTGAATATTGAATTAGGTCTAAAATGTTATAGTAGATTCATTTGCATGTTATCTTTCATTTGAATAAATTCCAGGATTTTGTGTTAATCACTTAATTGTCCTTCTAATTGCAAACAAAAAATTCATATGATAATTGAAATGACAAATTAAATGAAATGAAACAAATATCTAATGCTATATAAAGATGGCCTCCATTACCTTGGTGATATAAATGAGGTCTTCATTGTTGACTGTTGAAAGGCACAAGTTTTCAAGCATCAAAGATACCAAAGACATAAGTTCCTGCCCAGTCAATCAGTTTCGTAGTTTGTAATTTTAGAATATGGAAGATCAAAAATAAAAAGTCTATTCAAGATACATAAAAGCATTACCTGCAAATGTGCATTGCTCAGTACAGTGAAGCTCTTCTCTATGGATGTTTTAACGGCTGAGTCCAAAGCAAGGTCAAGGTATATAAAATCTTTCAACCTCCCACTAGCCCCAAAAAGAATTGGATGAAGTTCAATGCGTGATTCTAGTAATTTCTGGAAACATATAATGGAAAATTAAAATTTCATTTGAGATATTAAGAAAATATTTGGCATGATCTCATTTGACAACCTCCAGCAGAGGACCAAAGTTCTTTTCTCCTGCATGTGCTTGGATGAAGTTTAGCGATTCCTGCCATCACAAATCAGAGTAACTATCTGCTTCTTGCTATGAATTTCAATCACAAACTGAATAATATAACAGTTTCCTAGAAATAAATTTGGCAGCATTCGCTTTAAATCATCAGAAATTCAAAGAAATCAGCCTTGCTGCACCCACCATCTCTAAAACGATTCCTTCGTCCATCGAGGTATCAAAGCACATCTTTCTTCCTCATGATGGAGTACAGTACTAGGTGTCTAATTCATTGTTGCCTTAAGAAACAAGAGGGATCACTGGAATATTTTTTTTGCATTCTTGGTGTAAGAGCCTCTTTGATGTATACTTTGCCAGAAAAGCAAATTGTGGTTGATGGAACCTACACTACCTTTTACCCATAGCTCTGAGTTCAACACCCAGGATTTGAAGGAGCTGCCATAGTTTGCTGTTAATAGATGCCACACTGGACTATGTCTAATGGTCTAATGTTCTAATGTTAAGGCAACAGATGCCACAGTGGACTGCGTCTAATATTCTAAATTTTTAATGGTAATGGGGTTGAGGGCGTAGGGTAGTTGTACAAGAAAAAGACCAATAGAGAGCGAGAGGGTGCGGACACTGTGACATTGCTTTGTCCACCTCGTTGATGGTGACCCCTGCTTGTCCAGCAAGTATTTTACATGGTAATTCTTGCCTTTGTCTACCTTCCTCAGGTTATCCCATTCACGGAGCCACATAATTTCCCATGGAGGACCTCGGAACCCATCAAAGTAGTAGACAATCATGCTGACCCATCAATAGAACTGGGAACAGAGTAGGCCTCAGGCCTTGGTATTGAACTTAAAGTACCAAGTGCTAGAAGAAAGAAAGTTGATAAAAGAACTAAGGTCCTCAATAACATTGGTGAAAATCTCAGGAGCAGAAAGCAAAGGACTAGAAGAAATGGAGATTGGAGACAAGGAAGACAATAAAGAACAAGAGTATAAAGAGAGATGCAGACATGACAAGTGTTAGGATCCCTCTGTAGGAATGGGTGTCATAATATATTCTTGGAAGAGGTCATAGGAAAAAGAGAGTCTGGTGGTTGGGGATTTGGTCGTTGAATTACTGATGAGCAAATAGGTCTTCGGACTGAGGTTGACAGAGTTGGTTCTGCACCAACACTAGGAAACTTATTACCCATGGAGTAGGCATGGAGGAGTTTGGTTGATGATGGGATGGAAGGATAGGGGACAAAAGCACAAATACTTTCCTCATACTCTTGAAAATGAGAAAAGACTCCAAATTATTCTTTAAAGGCCAAAATAATCATTAAACTAATTAACAGATGGATTTAAATTGTCACTGGATGACAATTAACCAGAATGGTGCATATGCAGGTTTTACCAATATCTGTAGGGTTATATGTGTAACTTTAAATTTGACGGGGAAATATGTGCAAATAGGCAGCTTTCTATAGATACATGTGCAAAAATCTTCTGTGAAATATATTAAGTACCTGTAGCTTTGGTGATAAACAATTGGCATGATGACTTTTTCCCATGTTCATAGAGTCATAACCCTGTAATTAACATTAAGAAACAATATAAGCAATTACTTAAGCTGCAAAGACGCGAGAAGATGAGGGAAGTAATGACATTTCAATCTAAAAACTGTCGAACTAACCTTGCATGTGTAGCCCAAGAAAGTGGCAATTGCAGATTCAAGATCAGCACCTGAATGAACAGCCTATGCAAAGCATGCAAAGAGTGAAAGGTCTCAGATGTTGCTCTAAGAAATTAAACTTATTAGGCACCAGATGATGTTAATAACAGGAAGGCTGACACTACATAATTCGGTTGCTATTTGAAACTAGATGTTGGAAATAGGTGCACCAGATCCCAACTGAGATACTATTGCAAGTTATACTTAAGCCTTTTGAGTGCCAAAAAATTTGTTTGATTCTGATTTATATTGGTAAGCAAAATTTGTATGATGCATATCACCAAATAAGACCCCCCAATTAACCATAAGGCTTCAAAAAAAGCCTACAGCACAAAGAATCAGGCTGTTTGAGACTTTGAGTACTAAAGGGGTGTTCAGGCTAGGCTTTGACAAGCAATCTTGGCTCATGGCATTTGAGTGAGATAATGTCTGAGAGGAGCCCCTGAAATACTTGTTCAACTTTTCATTTCAGCTTGTTTACAAGGTAGGCCTCTTCAGCTCAGCTAGCCTGAACAAGCAGATTTCTATGCTAATTCCTAGCTTTTCATGAATAGTTCAGCTTGCAGCCTAGTTACCATAACACAGAAGGAACCAATGAATGGAAT